>NC_089853.1:28480067-28780067 GCF_036373705.1 Amia ocellicauda
GACCTTCCCCACAATGGCTGTAGGTTGTCAGAGTTGAGTGCTTGGGTAATATCTATTTATGTCCACTAGTGGGTGCTATAATGGCTTTGTTGAATATCTCCCAAGAAATTTAATATATAAGTGGGTTACATAGCAAATGAGTCCTCAGTTTTCATTGGCAATGTATGTATTGATCTTATACTTTTAAAATTAGTAATGCTTGATAGAAGATGTATTGCTTATTGAACATCTTAGTATGGTATTATTTCTGCACTGCCAATGGTTCCAATGTCATGGAAGAATTGCACTTACATTCTGTGAGGGAAGGATTCAGCTTTATCTATAACTCGAGTAAGATTGCAGTACTTTCTTTTTCTCCTTATATTGCTGTGCATCACAGGTCAATGGAAAAAAGAGCCTCAGCCTAAAGCAGTACACTGAGGAGCCCAGTTCCTTATCTCTGGTAAGCCTTGGACTTTGACTGAGGGAACTGACTGCAATTCATAGCAGAGGAAGCAAATGAGGCAGCAAAATGCCTGCACTCTGTCACACTTCAGCTTCTTCAGCTACTGTTCTGCTATATTTTACAGATCACCATAATAGGATGTGAGTTACAACCTGGCCTTCACCTAGTTGTAATAAAAATCTTTATTACAGTGTTTGAAAAGACATCAGAATAAGCACGTAAAGCCAACAGTTTTAGTGTGACCTTGCTAATAGCTGGCATGTCCCAATAAACTGTTTGGCTGATTCATTTTTATTTATATTATAACATGTTGGTTTAGTGAGCAGGTGGCAGTTCCGTATGCACTGCCTCCCTAGCTGTGCCATGTGAGTTTGATTACCTCCCCCCCCCCACGCCGTGTCCTCAGGACGAGTTCCCTGTCCCTGACGAGTTCCCGCCAGTCCTCAAGTGGAGGCGGAAACCTTCAACGGCCTCCGTGTCCGCCTCCATGCCCGACCTCCTTGGCAACTCCACCAGCAGCCTGAGTGCCATCGACACCCCCTTCCCCACAGACGAGCCACTGCAAGGTCAGAGTCCGTGGCCACATGCCTTTCCACCCTGAGAATGTACCCACTGTGGGATCCACTACCATATTAAAAACTTATCGTTCAGCCACATATATGATGTCAGCACGCTTTCTAATAATACCCTTCTGTGGGATTCTGTTTGTACAGCTCAAGGTAGAATAGCCCTGTTTTCTGCTGCTTCCCTTCCTTTAATCTAGCAGGTTGCTTAGATAAGACCTGCTTGTTGTTGGCTAAGCATACTGGAAGTTCTCGAATTGCTAAGGCTTTGTCAGCTGCCAGCGATGCTCCCCTGTGAAACCTCAGCTGCCTGTTTCCTGCTCTCTAGAAAGAGCCCTGGAGACCGAGAAGATACTGTTGACAGAGTCTGTTCCTGAACTCGGCCAAATGGAATACCAACTTCTCAAATTCTTCATCTTGCTGTGAGTGGAGGCATGCTGTGATCAGCCACACATTACTGTAACATGACCATGTGCTTTTAGTCCTTCCCCTAAATCACACATGTGACTAAGATCTGTCATTTCCAAGACTTATGCCCCATTTCTACTGGCTTAAGCGTCCACACGCATCCAGGTTTTGTGGACGGTTAACTATCTGCTGCCAGACGTCTGTAACGCCCACCAAGGAAATACTTTTCTTTCAGAAGCGGAGGTGTGTGCTTGACTTGTAGTAGACAGGGAAGAGATCAGATACATGATGTAAAATAAATTCTTATATCTGTTAGAAGAGTACTCATGCTCATGCTCCTCCCCAATACTGCCATCTGCTGTACAGACTTTAAAATACTTAAACTTTAAACATTGATGTCTGTTCCCTTTAATCATATCATGAATATGTAATTATACACACACCAGAAAGCTGACCATCTTATTCTCAGCAGTTTCTTTTTATTTTATTACTTATTCAAAATGAGAATTAAATGTATTCAATAAGATGCATGCTCATCAGCCAACATGTAGCTGTTTTTCCATCAGTCTCTCTCCTCTCCTCACAGCATCATTCTGCTCATTGTGTCGTCCTGCTACCTTGCATTCCGAGTGTCCAGTCTGGAGCAGCAGCTCTCCTTCTTAAACACAAACCCTGTCCTGCCTGTGACAGAGAGGTCAGTGCCTCCTCCCACCCCCTGTCTCCCATAAGGGTGGTTCCTTTATAATGGCTTTGATGTTTTTATTTTAGTTCAAAGTCAGAGTAAACACTTTGAACCAAAAGGGGTCTGTGTCTACATGAAGGAGCAAAGAAGGATGAGGAACAATGCCCTGCATCTCATGGGAATTTCATTAGATGCCGGTATCCAAACATACTGTGCCTCTGTTTCGATTTGATCCTGAGAGTAACTGAGTGTTTAAGTCTTGTTCATTTGCAATATTGTCTGTCTGAGGCCAAACGTGGGTGTGCACATCAGTCAAGTGTTCATACACATTCATCAATTCAGAATGTTTGAATGTTTTTTTTTTTGCTAAAATATATAGTTAAAATAATACAATACTGTCAGTGGGTCTGTTTTTATGAGTGTGGTAAAGTAATCAAAATAAGAATATTGCTGTCTAATAGAAAGGAGCCTGCTGTAGATTTTGTGCCAACATCGCTGTTTCTTTAATCACAGGTAACCCCCGCTCTGGGCAGTGTCAACATCTGATGGGGTGCACATTTCCAGGACATTCCCGTCTGCCACTGCTTGATGACAACAAAAACAGACTTGATATTTATTTAAACTTTTTCAGTGTATGAAGTCTTGATAGAACCCAGCTATTTATTTTAAAACAAAAACAAGTTAAAATTAGTTTATAAAAACAGCTGCTGAGTAAAAATGGAACACATACAATAATAATGCAATTTAATTTCTGTCCTGGACATGAAGCAATGTTCTCCGGGCAGCAGCACAAACCAACATGGACTGCTCAGTCTAAACTGCTTTAGATGGTCAGATGTTGAATAACAAACCAGAATAGGACTAACTGAGTGAAGAGGCCCACACTCTTCTGAAGACCGTGAAGATTCCCGTTTTTGAAAAGCACCAACGCCCTCAATTTATGTACTTTATGCCGTCTCACCTCCCAAAGGCACTGTACAGTTTTGAGAAATTCTCATCCATCATTTCAACCACAGTTTCAGAAGAGGTGACCTTTTGAGTACTGCAAGAAGCTCTGCATCTCAGGATACCACTCAGAGTCTGACCTCTATTTTAACACCACGGCAGCAGAAGAATGTTGCAATGTCAGCTACCGGTCTAGTCTTCTGTTCGAATACCTGCAGCTTTGGAGATGGAGAGGCATGAGGTCAACTTCTAGGAAACCCATAAAGTAGAGTGAGTAGTGATCACTCCAATGCCATTCCTGCTGTCCTGGACCTTGATTAATTCCTATCCACTACAACCCTATACCTCACACTTGGGGTCAGTGGGGGAAAGCTGTCTGAAGCGGTTCAGGTCTTCACAACAAATCTCATTGTAATGGTCGTTTGGGAGATAGCTCCTAAACTGACACGTTTGGCCTGAACATCATTTGATTGATCAGTACATGGCTTCTTTACTTGTAAATCACAAAATAATGAACCTCATGTGAATTGGTAGTAGGGGGTCAGCTCTTGCTATCTCAGAAGGAGATGCACAGATTGCTTGTGTATTTTATAGGAGAAAATATGACCGCAGATATTAAATGACTGAAGTCTATTCATGAGTAACCTCAGGAGTTACCTTTGATAAGTGCATGAATGCTCTTAGTTGAAGAGCAAACCATCTCCATACTACAGATGTGTCTACTGTGTAGCAATTAGAGAACTTGTTGCATGGGATTTATAGATCTCATCAATGCCTATAGGAAAAATCTACTACAATAATTGTATTTACTACAATTTTCATTGTACTTTTGCTGTCCTCACACCAAAGCAGAGTACCTTGCAGGAGCCCGCCACACTAGACCATCACTGGAAATGTTTTATGTGACTTCAGTCTAGCCTGTAGAATTACTGTTACATACAACATGTATTCACAGCATTACTTCTCCAAGTATTTAATAGGGATCTGTAATGCAAACAATTGACTGAATTAGGAAATAATTTCAAGTAATACAAATTCAAGAACAAATTGTAATGAAACCACATTGTTAGGCTTCATAGAGGCTCCTCAGACAGCTTATGAGTAACTATAAATGTGGCCATTACTGTCACAGTAATGTGCTGTGAGAAGGTAAATGTGTAGTGGTTTACACACAATTTCAAAGTCAAGCATTTCAGTCTGCATGTGCTGGTACTGACAGATGGAGTTATGAAGTGATTCTGAAATCAAAGTTGTACATCTAGAGCACATGAGATATGAAACGAGTGAAATGTACAGTGTGCTTTTTAACGATGTCTGTATGTATTTGCGTGCAATTTTGTATTGGATGTAGGAGGCACTTTTTTGCTGGGGATCAAGGTGGAGTTCACTTGGCTTTTTGTAGTCGGACAATTTTTTAAGCAGTATGATTGTAGAATTATACTTTGACTACAGCAGTTTGACTGTAAAACAATAGTGACTAATAAACAGCCTTTTTATCCTGGTGTGAATGAGTCTTCTGAATCTTGTATCTTTCTCTTGTGAATGGCATAAAACCTGACATAACTGCAGTGCATGAAATGAAGGGGATGAGAGCTCAGGATGTTTCACACAAAAATCAATACACCCGGCCACTGGCTGCCAGAATGAAGTTGTTTTTCACGCATATGTGTGTCAGACAACGCCTTGTATGGTCAGGACAAGTCGAGCCGCTTTCCATAAGCAGTTATGTTAGCAGTTCAGAGCTAGGCAGCACTGCCTTCTGCTCCTCCACCCAGTCTCTACTTGTCTCCCATGGATTGTTTTTCCCACCTTACACGCCCCCTTGTGTTCATTTCCATTATGTTTTACTTAAACCCCCCATGGACTACCATAAGACAATAATCAATCACTTCAATCTCCCTTTCATTCTCTTTACATATGTATATCCTATTTAGTATCACCATATACATGTAACATATCAAGTAGATAAAAACACAAGCAATATTTAATCGCAGAGAACGTGCTAGCCCTGGCAATTGTAAACTGACATAAAACCAAGACAAATAACAAGAGAAATATCATTCACAGTGGTAAGGTAGGTTCTGGGATTTGTTTTTTTACTTTTGTTTGAGCTAATTGCATTATGCTGTATGGGCTGTAAAAGTGAGAGATCGGTCTATCATTGTGTGTGTGTCTTCAATTGATTCAGTGGTGAAGGGGGAAGCTAAATGGCCAGTCGTTTAATGAAAAGGGTGTATAATTGTCCAGACTGTTCACACTTGGTCATAGAAATCCTCTCCCTGAAGTAATTGAGCTTGCTCTGAATTCCATGAATGGTTGTCTAACTGTCTGGCTTCGCTAACTGTTGTTAATTCTTTATTTAGACACAAGGTAAAACTGTGTTTTCCCTTCCCATTCACCTTGGAAATGGAAACCTACCATTTCTAAACAACATAGCTGACAGAGGAACTTTAATTAGATTTAATTTAGTTAAATTACAATTAGTTTTCTCACTGAAAATTCAAATAAATGCAGTTTTGAAAGCATATATCATCCTAAAGCTAACTTTGGTCAACCAAAAAATAAAGTGAATAATAGTTTAACAGAATGCAGTCAAGTGTTGTATCATTATTTTCTTAATTCACGTTTGCCTAAAGATACTTCAGAGTATATGTACCAATTAGATTTCTCCATTTAAGTTATTTAAAAAATATATTTTAAAATATTGATTCAAGAATGTATCATTAATTTAGGAAACACTTTGATTTTGTTCTCTTGTAAAACACTGTATAATTGTACAGTGAAGTTCTAATCTCACTGTTATAGCAGCCTCCTATAATCTCAGATCCCAGAAGAACTTCCAAAATGCCAGCCAAGAAACATTGAGAACAGTGCAGTTTCTGAAGAGATATCAGAAAACATGTTTAAGTGAAGCTGGTATTAATTAAAGAAGGATGTTAACAAACAAAAAACATTTCAATAACAATAACTTGAATGGGTTTGTTCTGATTAGATTTTTCTACACTCAACAGGCAAGGTTGATGTAAGAGTTTTCATAATGCATCTTCTACACCTTGTGCTTAAAAATATGTGTCATTACTGTTACTCAGTACTGCTTGGCTAGTGAGACGTCACTGTTTCCCCATCTGTTCTTTTTTTAGGACAAGTAAGCACTAATTAGATGTAATGGTCTGTGGCTGGTGTTTGGGTGTGGGCGTGGCAGCTGCTGGTGGAATGTCATGGTGAACTGGTTTAGCATTTCTGATGACTAAATCTGGGGGTGATGTGGTGCACAGAACTCCTACAGATGCCCTCATGGGACAGAAATCATAGGAGTTTACAAGGTGGTTTCTCTGTGCTTTGTGTAGTCTTGCACCGAATAAGGCGTTTCTTTAGGAACCTACATATTGTTTTAACAAAAATGAAGTCATGTTGTCCATGAAGCAAATGAGACTCGGCACAAGATCAAAACAAAACTTCATAGAAAATTACCCTTGCAATGAACTCTGAACCCTGACCTTTTTAGATTTTTATACTGAGAAGATCTGAAAAAAACTTGGCTGAATTAACAGAGAGAGAGATTGAATACTGCTCTGTACCTCTCTGTGTCTGTGTTCATTAGAGACTTGTATCTGTATATTGTTTTCTTTTCCTGATATCCACTGTTGGTGGTCACTTTGGTTGTGTGGGTGACAACTATTAGCACTGAGACCAATGTGAGGTTAGATGACATTGATGACTTGCTACTTTTTGTTTATAAAAGGAACACAAACCTTGTCTAGTATAACCTGAGACATCTGAGCCTGGGCTGGTGCAGGATCACTCCTGATTTACGTGATTGTTATTATTTCATTTTTTGTTACCTAACAGTAGTCCTTCTTATGCATGTTTTTATTTAGTCAGAACTGGCACAACAACCTCTGCTTGTGTAGAAGAACCTAAAGGGCAAATGACTGCACTCTGACGGTCTACCCGACCCCAGAAGCTCCTGGTCATAAATAATAGGAACCTCATCCTGAGGAAATGTCCTGCAGTATAAATAGTTCAGGGCTTTGGAGTAAATTCCAGGAGCCCACAGGGGGATAAACAAGCCTTTGTAGTTGAACCTGTGAGGACATGGCCACAATAGTGATTCTCCCAATCCCACCCATTGTCGTCTGCAAAACAATACCCATTACGTCAGCTCTCGGGAATTATAAACATAAGGTGGTTTCTTTTCTTTAAACAAATGTTATTTTGGACTTTGGCACATTATTGTTTGAAAGAGGCGTTCGTAATATGATTGAATAGATATTCTGAGGTCCTGAGAGGAATTGCTCTGGAATATGACACGCAATAGTCTTACAGAAAAAAGAAACGAAAATGTCAGATAAAGAGTATTATATAAACAATATGTGTTATACAAGAGACTATTTTGGTCAATTACGAAACCAGTGAAAAATATATAGTAGCCTATTATAAAGATGGATTATATATGGTTTATAATCGGCATTACATTTTCAGGATCTAAGAGGAACTAATCAACAATTTTTCTAACCCTTTTGAATATTTACTGTGGTATACTATGCATATATTTTGTGACAAACTTTAAGTTGTCCTTGCCATCAACACAGAAATAAGTAAATAATGGAATAGGCACAATAATGTGTAGTAAAAGTATTCTGGCACCTGGGAAGGCATGGTAAACCATAAAACAAATAGGAAATTTCAGCAAGTATAAGCCTGATGGGAGTCATGGGAAAAGCATGAATATACAGTAGAGTGTAATGTGTGCCAATGTACTGAAGAAAATGAATGTATTATAAGGTTACAGAAAAGAGCCGGGCCAAAGTCCTTCTGTTAAACCAAACCCTCTCATATTTTGCTGTCATTGACAATTTCAGCATTTCTCCCCTACTGGAATCTAGTAAGACACTGAGCTGTGATAAGATTTGTGGCCACTGGGAGGAGATGGTGTGTTTCGATGCATAAGAAACACATTCTGTAGACTTGCAATAGCTGTTATCATTCTGTCGAGATTAAATGACCATAACATCAAATGCGTTCTATTTGTACTACTGGGGTGAACGACTAACTGATTTTTCTGTTTTTAAATTATTAAATTAGCTGAACAGGGTGTTTAATTTTAACATGCAAATACAAGGCGGTAAATGTTTTGAAGTCATATATGTTGTCTGAAAATGTTCACATTAAGAGCAACCTTCAGGCAGGTAGTGATGGGAGACTTGCTATGTCTTCCTGAACATGGTTAGCTGTTCCCAAGAGGCAGGGAGTGAGTTGCAATTTCAGTTCTCTGGGCCAAAGCAGTTTTGACTTCACGACCCCTAGATGACTGCGGTACAACTTAGCGTGATTATTACCCACAGTGAGGGTCTGTGTTTCATCTAATTTGCTTCAGGCTGGTTGTCATGTTTGTTCTGCGATCAAGTGATAATTAAGAAGAGTCTCTTCCTGCTGCAGTGGGATCTTCGTTATTGTACAGAGGTGCACCTGGTCCTTAGGTTAATTAGGTCCTGCCCTTATAGTCTCTCAGCAATGTGAGGAATGCTCATAATTGCCTTAATAATGACATCGGGTTCCCAGGTAGCTAAGCTCTAGCTGATGGCTTAAGTTTCAGTGAGGAGGTGCAGTCTAGCTCAGTTGTTACCTCTGTAGTGGCCAGTCAATATAAAATGGGAGTTCAAAAGGGAGCAGCTGCACAAAGTTCCTGATTCTTCTAGGCTTTTTAATTTGTATTCATTTATTTGGTCCTACCTGAATCCACAAAGGGAAGCACTGATGTAGTACACAAAGCACCACCCTTTCCGTACAGATCTCTCCTCTACTACCCAGACGCATAACGGCTTCAAGGTGGTGTGACTGCAGGCCTAGCTTTAATCAGGACCAATTTTGATGTAATTATCCAAATTAAAGTCTCTAGTTGAAAACCTCTTTAAGACCGCAAGATGATTTCCACAGCCTCTGCATGTGTACCTGATCAAAGTCATATCCGAAGCCGGATAAATGATGCCAAGGAAGCCACTATATATGGTTGATTCACACTGCATTAGTACTTGGCCATTAAAACGTTGGCTTTTCTTTCACTGAAAAAGAAAAATGTGAATCTGGCAAACATGACATTTCAAGATAATTATGTGTATTGATGGAATTTAAAATAGTTATGATTGGGTCAACAGCCAACAGACGTTACTCCTACAACCCTCTATTGTTAATGTGCCTAGTCTGATTTGTTTTGTTTTGTTCAGACCGGCGGTTTACTGAGATTCCTGGTGGCCGCAAACAGTCCAGGTTTTTATTTCAACCAGATTTCCTTCATTGTAAGTTATTGTTTTTATTAAAGTCCATAAATACTCATTGTTACATACCTCTGACTCTGGTAGTCAGTCTGTTTAACTCATGATAAAGAGGAGCATTATTGTTTTTTATGTATTTATTTTACAAACAACATTCTAGACCTCCTGATAAATCAGAATCCTAGACTGTTTATAGCCCCTAGGGTGGAAGCAGGGAAACACTGGTTTGAATCACGGTTTTCTCCAGTGTGGTCACTGTTGCTTACATTCCCTACCAACCCTTCTGACCAGCTTTCTCCATTATGTAAGACAAAAAGCTCTGTGTGACGCTGAAACTGCAATTCAAGGCTACCAAGAGATTAAACAAATATGCAGCTGTTTCAGACAGTTATACTTATGTAGTGTATGTCCTTCTCAAGACGTGTCTTGTCGTTTGTGAGCAATTTTCATTTTTTGCTTTTCACCTGTGGCTGGCAGACCGTCTCTCATGGCATCTCGCAGCTTCAGCACACAGGGAGTACAGTCGACACGCAGCGTCTTCGTTTGTTCAAGCACTTGTACATTCCAGGCCGATGGCTAATAAGTTGAAGGGCTCCAGGGAAAGTCTTTATTACCTCCTCCTCCTCTGGGGGTGTGGGGGCATGACGAAGGAGTGCAGAGCAAGTGGAGGGCATCCAAAGACAGGCAGGAGGTCACTGAGCCGAATGAGAGCAGCCAAGAGCCCCAAAAACAGATCACCTAACCAAAAGGGAACAACCCATTATGCTTTATTGAGGTGTCTCACTCCAAAGCTATCAATTTTTTTAAGGTAAGTGTAATAACGCTAAAACACTTCTAGTAGCAATAATCTAAACAAACAAACCAGAAAAAAAACTTTTCTGAGCTCCTGAGAGGATACTGTATTTCAAATGACTTTAACACAACACCAGAACAGCCAAGCTCGAAATCCATCCCCCACCTCTACCCCAAAACCCTCCCAGCCCGCACACTGAAACACACAACCACCCAGTGTGAGAGACATATTTGTAGCAGATTTACCTTAAATCTCTGCAGAATTATATAAAAAACAACAACAGTGTGCTCTAAAGAATTTGCTTTGACATGAACATGACTTTACGATCAATAGACACATAAATATTATAACGTGTAAGTTAGGCCCTAAACTTGTCAAGGTTGGAGGAGAAGCTCACTCACTATTCAGGGCTTCACAAATTTAATCTGAACACAATCAAATCAAGGGAGATCTACACACCAGGGACTGAGCGGTTTTCATTTGGACTTTTTTTTTTTTAGTTTCTGTTTGCCTGGAGAGTTTTACTGTAAGTCTCAGAACTTACAGTGAAAATGACAATTTGAAAACAAATCTTACAAATGTGTTGATCCTGACCGTTTTAATGCCTGGCTTCTGTCTCTCTTTCCCAAGCTTCAGGAGTGTCTCTTTCAAGCTGCAGATGAAGACTAGCAAAGGTTTTCATTCATGCTGTGCCAGCTGCTTTGAAATCATTTGTTGCTACTCATCACTATAGTAATACAAAAATTGCATTGCGTAATATTAATTGCTCCTTCAGATTCAGACAAGTCAAGTTCACAAAACAGTGTTTAACGATTCTGTAGAAAAGTTGTGAGGAACTTTTCCTCCAAACGAGGCACCAAAGGGCATAGCAAGCTATGTTTTGTAACTGTGAGTCAGAATGTAGAGAACTAAAATACCAGGATATTATGAAGTTTGTGGATTTTGTTATTAACATATGTTGTGGCACAGACATACTGGAATGAGTCATTAATGTTGACTATTTAATTTCTGCATTTTTTGTTTATTATTAAACCAGACTGGGTGCTTTTGACCTTTGTTTGCATACATGATGGAAGAAGTAAGATTATGATCAGAATAACGTGTTCTGCAAAATGAAACAATTTCCATTTCCCAAAACGACTCCACAACCCCCTCCCCCTGGTATTACTGGTAAGTGCAGCAAGCTACAGGATACCAAAACATGGACTTTACCATTTCTTTCAGCTTATTTCAGTGGACTGCTACCCAAGGCTCCTAAGCTCCTGTCAGTTTCAATTAGATCTGCAAAATGTGAAATGTGTCAATCAGCAGGAAAAAAAAAGAACAACCCAACAGACATGTTAAGTACCTCACTTTGGCGATGCTTCGAAATATTTTATGGAATTAAGTATTGATTTACTTAGCAAGATAAAAAAAATAAAAAATGATCCGGAATATCTGCAGAGCGCAGTGGAAGACAAATGGCCCTGAGAATGTGTGCACAAACCAGATGGGAAGTGGGGCCTGGCCTTGCCTGGTTCTCCGGGGAGTCCTGTCTAGCCTGGAATGTTCCTTGGAAGACCTTTGCTCTCGACAGTCTGAGCTGGATGAGCTGGATGCGTCACTCCACAATTAGAAGCATGTTTTGTGTAAAAAAGAAAAAAAGAAAGAAACACGCCAGTCATTTGCAGTGTGTAGATTTCCTCCGCCCAATACAACACATGCTCGGCTACCAACGCCCCCCAACTTGCTCATTTTTGTTTTTAATAATATGATGAACATTGTCAGCCAGCACATAACTACTTAAGTCTGTTTCAACTGAGGAGATGTACACTGGGTTTTATCTTAATCTCACATTGTGTTTTTTCCCTCTTTAAAGCACCTAAACATACCCTTGAATCTGACAGCCTGTGTACAAAGCCAAATTCAGAGCAGGTATACAACCCACATTTCCAGTGATCTCTTATTAAATTTTAAATGGACTTGCTTGAGTCCAACATATCCTTGAGCTTTGCAGACAAGCTTGTAGATGTGAAATATGTCTTCCTGCCTCATGCAGGAGCTGGGGAGATTGATTGCAGCCTGCTAGATGGGATAGATGTCTATCCAGAAACTTAACTGCAACATTTTTGCAACCAAGATGCTGGAAGCGAGAGGCTTCTCATGTTCTGTGTAGCACATCCACTGGTGCTGGAATGCGTCCAGACACTGAAGCATGAACTGCTGAAGCCAGGACCAGGAAAGATATCTCCCACGTCGCTGCTAAAACTCAATGCTAGAAAAAACATTGTTCTTTTTCTGCAGTATTTATTTGCTCAGTAATTTAGAGCCAGGGAAAGGAGGCTCATTTGGCCAAATTTAGTAATTTTTTTCTTTCTTTCTTCCGTGTGTGTATGTGAGGACATCATATAGGGTGTTCCGGGATCAACTGTTAATTTTTTAAACAATTGTAGTGTCGTGTCTGCATTAATTCAACTTGTATTTGTCAAAACTGAATTTTAGCACTTAGCTAAAAGCTAAAGCACTTACGGAATTGGGACAACATAGCAATTCCCTATGATGAGTGTTTTCACTGCTAAGAGGAATTCCTACTTGTGAACAAAGTCAAAATGTATGATGGATGCTGGTTTTAAACCCTTTTAGTGATACTATATTTATTTATTTATTTATTTAAAGTGTGGCCCTTCTTGTTTTTCTTCTCTTTTTAGTGCAAGGGATATCTCAGTTTAATAGTAGTTGTCAATGTCTTTGTATAATCTGGATACATTAGATGGAATGGTTACTTACAGTTTTGCTAGCTTTCTTTGATTTATTTTCACATTTCAATTGAAGCTAAAATAAAATGAACTATTGGGAACCTCCCAGCTGGGCACTCTGGGTCATTGAAAAGTTTCAATTCAAAGAGAAAGGTTGTGTTCCTTTGAAAAATAGAAGAATATGGGATGGGATGTCATGGTTTTGCAGTGTATCCATCACTGGTCAGCAGGAATACTGTGTAAAAGCAAGGGGGAGCATCTGTAAAACCCAGCCCTTTAAAACAGCATGCACCAGTGTTAAGGCCAGAATATTTCCCAAATGCCATTTATGAACATTAACATTTTGCCTTGTTCTTTCTCAGGTCATGATAGATTAGTGTTCTTGCACTGCTGTTAAGGGGTGATTCATTCACTTAGACTACAGCAGCCCCTCCTGGACTTGCTAACTCTGTTTGGGCTTTCGGTCTGTCAGTTGTCATGTCCGAAAACCATTGGTGTATGAAAGCTGTTTTTCAACACTGCGTTTGAATGGGGAGGCCTGCTTCTTGGAAATGGGCTTCGTCTCCCTGTGGATGTCAGAGCAGACACATGCTTCATAATTCACCCACAGGAAGCTGTATTTCATATAATTAATTGTACATTTCAGCACCAGAACCCACAAGCTTCAGTTACCTTCTGAACCTTGTGAAATATGCAATTGCTCGGTGTCAGTGGTGCTGTAATCGAGAACTTGTAGCCCCTCTTTGAGGCATGTCGACACACACGGTAATAAACACCAGAGATGTTGGGAAACAGGGAACACAACAAGCACCATAGAATATTTGGAAGGCTTAAACACGGCCCTACATTAATTAATCATTCACTTTTCAAATGGTGTATGAATAAGGAATTAATGCACTGTGAGACGCAAAGGAAGCAGTTCTGAAAACACCTCACTTCAGCCTTGCAAAGTACAAGGTTACACAAATCCAGAGGCACCCATAAATATTCTTGTACCTGGTCTAATGATTGGATTAACTGTATATATTCTGTGTACGCTTCATTTATGGTGTAATTTTCATCTTGGTTTGCTTGTTTATATGATTCATGGTTTTCCATCCAAAATAAGGTTGCAGCAGCTTGAATAAACACATGTGGGCCGGGAGTACATGAAATGATTGGAGCCACATTTAAATTAACCTTACTTACTTTGAACATTAGTATGTATTCCAGGTTCTTGCCTTCTGGTAGTGTCATTACTTATTCACTTAAAAAATAAATCACAATGATACCTATTTCATAATTCACTGAAATTTCATGACGTTTTCTGAAACTCACTGGCAACAAAAAAAAATGAAATTTAGCCTTTGCCAGAAACAATAAGAGGAGTGTGAAGTTTTAGAGCAGTTGACAGTCGTGTTTCTTTTTATTTTCCTACTGATCATAAAAAAGAGCATCTGTAACTAGGGATTAATCTTATTGTGATACATAAACAATTCAGCATAAATTGTTCTTTGTGTGCGTGCAGTTATATGTCTGTACAGGAAAGCCAGGTCTCATGGTTGAACCAGTTATCAATATCTGTGGTGAGCAATGCCACTGCTCCCTTTCCTCCCACCACCCTTCTCAATCTTGTTGTCAAGCGACTTGCGTGTTTCTGTGTTTTGCCATATATCTGTATACAATGATTACGTGAGACTGCAGGAACAATTATTACTTCTATATTATTATTATTATTATATCTAACAATATGTGTATTTCTTTTTATTCAAGAATCGTCTGAATAGATGTGGTTTCGAGGAGGTGGTGGAGGTGTAAACTCACTCTAGTGTAACCACATTACAGTTAGTCTATGTTACTGGTTTGTTAAACATGTTGCTAAATTTGCCATATTTCCATAAACTGAAATACTGCCAGATCAATAGATCACTTAATGAACTGAGTGCAACAGACCTACAGGGAGAGGTAGAAGGCTAGCAGCAGGACAGTAAAGTGTGTCAAATTTGATATTACAAAATTGTCTCAGATGGTTACTTTGACTCTATATTTGCAATTTCTTAAGGCTTGTATGTTATGGCATGAAAATTACCATGTAGAACAAGCAATTAAAATCATGCATACCCCATCTCTGGAGGACATTTATGTGAAGGGTAAACATACAGATTTGAATGATAATGAATTGATTTTGAGAGAGATGAAGATCTTAAGTTCATGTTTTTCTTTTCTCTTTTACATTCTTTCTTTAAAACTCAAAAAAGGCCTCAATCATCTGTTTCCATTGGTCGAGTGCCATGTTATGAAATTTTAATATGGAGATCAGCAGAGGCACACTGAAGCCTCAGGGCTGATTACACAGGGTAGGGGCAAGTGAGGATGTGGCAACGGGTCTCTTAGTCAGTAGATTACTCACAGAAGGTTGATCTTAACAGTCATTGGTTTATCAACCTTTTTAGACCCTTTCCATTAACCTGAGCATACTCTTCTATATGCACACAGCAGTCACTGTTGAGTGACCAACCACCTTCAGCCCAAACATGAACACACGGCAGCAGTCACTTTTCCAATCCAAGTGACACTGATCTTATGATATTGTCCATATATCAGACACAAACCTCATAATGCAAAACAACAAAGCAACTTTAATCTGATGTCTACTTTTTTGACAGATGGGTGATGCTATATAACTGGGCAGTATTTTTAATCAAAACTTTCTTTTGCTGCTGCTCACTTTAGAGGTGACATTAACTTCTCTGTCTCAGTCAGATACATGGAACCCCACATGGTTCTAGAACACTGGAATGTGTTTCACTTGCGGATTCTTGGAAACCCTGTACACCAGCAGCCTGCCCTATGTTCTAGAGATACTGTTGGGGGTTAGCTCAGGCAGTGGTTGGGAATGGAAACACTCCCACTCTCAGCTGTCAGCACTGGGACACCAAGGCTGACCCCGAGGATAAAAGGAGAAGTATATTGTATTTTGGTTCTGTATGTGAAAAAGAGATCATCAGCGCATCTTTGTTTGCGTTTATCCCATAGAGAACTGCAGACATATTGGAGGGTTTTGGTATTGTGACCTATTGTCCATAACATGGATTTTGGTAGTGACAGATCAGAACCCTGGAGTGAAATGATAAAAATGTGAGAAGCTGACAAATTCACGTATTTTACAGCACTATTTAAGAAGCTGAATCTCATCCAACCCAACAGTTGCTGTATGTAAAAAAATGTAACTGAAATTTCACTGAAACTCTTTCTCCAATGTACTTCTCTTCTTACTTACCTCCTAAGAACATGTCAGGACGAGTAATATCATCTAGTGTGTCTACTGTGGTGTGCTGTAAGGAAATGGCATGATGGTCGTGGTGTAGGTTAATCATGGTGCAGTTAAAGACATGCGAGTGGAGAATGGAGTCCCCATCTTAACATGTCTTTGAGGAGCCATGTAGGAGTTGTAGAGCTTTCCCTTTTCTCTCAATCTACAATGAATTTTGCAACTGCAATAATAATAAGTACCTGTCCAATGCTATAAAAGCCATGAGTATAGTTTTTACTAGTGACATGTTCTGGTTCAGACCCTTCCCCCCCCCTCCAATAGCCATGAAAAGCATTTACAATAAAAAAGCAGTATTCTACCTTAATGTGTGGAAATACAAAGGTTATTTGTGCCAATATCCATCTCTTGGTTTCTTAAAGGTTATGTCTGGAATCCTTTAGGTTGTTCTTCTTACTGCTAGATGGCACAACTACCCGCACCAAGCAGACAGACCGTTTGGGATTTGCCGTTGCTGTTGCTGTTGCTTGTTGTGTCGGATGCAGACCTTTGTAAAGGGGCATTCTGTAGATCATTAAGGGAGGAGATCTTGTTTCAACCATGCTAATTTCTTTCAAATCAGATAATGGGAAACACCTGAGTTCTGAGGAAGAACTACACGAATTCTAAGAAAACAAACTTCCCTGCTACTAAAAACATAACAGGAACCATTACATCACTGCTAATTACAGCACACAAAAATGAATGGTGAAATGAGTGTGCTAAAGGCAGTAGGATGTGTAAGCTGTTTGGGCTGTCTTAGTTAAAGGGAGGCAGCTGCTAGAGGAATGTGTAATATCAGGGGGTCTGGTAGAAGGTGGACTTCAGGGGATCAAACCACAGTGGAGACCATTTGGATGTATCAAGAGGGAACGGTCACATGGGCTAGAATGAAATTCATTCTGCACTCCCAAGGATAATTGAGAGGTTCACAATATGCGTTTGTAAAAGAGCGGTAACAGTTAACAGTGAGGAAAACCAGATTCAAAAGATGATTTTAAAACAGGCCTCAATGATGTGCCGTATTGTTCCGTGTTACCAGCATCTCATTTTGCAGCAAATTTTCTTTGGCTTCCTTCTGGGCTCTTGGAAGTCATACATTGTGAAAGCAACTTGGCTGCCAACATGCTAACGCTACAGCTTGTTTTATTGGGACAATAAAAATGAACAGGGCTCCTGCACACCACAGCGCTGAAATATGGGTATGCGTGTGTATGGGTACAGCTATAGGGTGAACTTACCCAGATTGTGGCACCACTCCCACTGTGTAAATCTTGAAATGACTAGAACTGAAAGCCAAGTGCACAGCATCACTCATGCTTCAACGCAGGGCTAAGGGAAGGTCATTCGGTGTGGTGCAGACAGTAATGGCATGTTTTTTCAGGCTTCATAAATCTTCACCAATTGTGCAGTAAACGCACTGCCCATCAGCATAATAAGGCAGTATTTCTCATTGTTCTGAAACATGTGCTGGCCTCCTGCGTCACTTCAAGAATTTATGCCCTTTAGTTCTGTATCATGTTTCCTCATCACATCAGCATATTGAAGTCGGGAACAGCCTTGGCTCTGTTTTATGTTTACAGATGTTGGCTGAATGAATCAAACCAAAAATAAAATAAATGGCCATATCACGCTATTACTTCTCAGTGGTAGCCCAATGCTACTGTACAGAAATATGATTGGATACACAGTGCACTCTGACCCCAGATAAGTGATACCTGAGAATCAGATCGACATGTGTACTCCTCTCTGGTACAGTAAGGGATACAGGGCAAGAGGCTCCATTCCTGGATTAATACACTACTTTTCACCTCTTAATTGGTTGATTATTTAGAGAATTTGAATATACATAGATGTGTTCCAGGTGTGAAATGGCTGATAGGTCAAAGACATGACATACAGAGTTCACCAGTTATTGGAGCTGGACATCCCTGTGTAAAGACAACCGCTCTCTGTTTTGATCACATGATGTCAGAGTGCTGTTCAGCTCGTGTTCTTCCCTGGGGCTGGCGCTGTGTCGACGCTTTTCATTCCATAATTCCAGCAAAACAAGTCCAGTGTATTCTGTGGGCAGAAATGACAGGGTCACATCAATAGCCTGTTTATTTGTTTATTTGTGGATTGATATGTGCATAAACAACACACTATCATCCCAACAAATCTTTTCAACCCCGCTCTTAGTCTCTTCTAGGAGGCGTAATATACTCCTTTGAGATCTTTAATCATGACTGTGTTTAAGGCTACAGAAAAGGATTAAATCATTGAAGCTGTGGGACACTGTGGAAGCAAGAAGCTCAATGCTTCTGATGAAAGGCTTGTAAAGTTTGCCCTTCGGGCTCTTTCTAGGGCACTGTAGCCTTTTTAAACCTGGCTCATGTGTCCCAGGCACATGGCTTAAGTCAGTCACCCAAACAGAATTGACCTTGAGCACTCCCTCAGTGCACAGCCAGATTAATAGAGCCCAGCCGACTAGGAATAGGGTACTGAGCTGATTTTACCCTATGATATTTTCAAATATATGTCATAATTGCCTTAAAAAAAATTTACTATATTTTTTAAGTATTATTTGAAGAATCCACATTTTACATGTATTTGAATAAGAGCAACACCAATGTGTCACTACTATGAAAGTAAAAGATGTGTGAAATGCTGTTCATGTTGTCCCATATGTGGGCATATTACTGTAGCTGGAAGATCTATAATCCTTCTTTTAGAAAATCACCTCACAGCCATTAGCAGAACTAAACCATTTATTGACAGCTGGCACAGGCAGGAATAAGAATGATCTTTGTGATTGATTGCCACTAGAGGAATTCAAGATTGAGATGGATAACTCATTGACACTGTACAGTTATGACCTTGCATGTGGTAGGCGTGTGTATAGGTAATGTAGCAAACTTGGGCTGACAGGCCAATGTCCCTAAACAACAACAACAGCAACAATAATAATAGTAATGTGAACAACACCAACAATCTGCTCTCTCACTAACTAAGCCCCTCTGCCATCTGAAAAAAAAACAGATGAGCATTAAGTTAATTGATCTAATCCAGCATTTGTGCAAAAGCATAAGCCTTCTCTGTTCCCGGGTCTTCTTTTGAGCAGAATGGATTTAGAGCAGGGCGTTGCTAGGATGCCCCTGGGGGGATTGTTTTACTCTGCTCATCCACTTTGTCTTGTGGAACGAGGGCCTGGCCGTGAGTGGCTCCTGATTAGTTTTGCGGTCAGAATTAAGCAATGGCAGCGGAGTGTAGGAAGGTGAGTAACGTTCAATGTTCAATGAATAATGTTTTAACTCACTGTGGCTGGAAAAGAGAAAAATATTTTCAGGCCTCTGTGTTTTCACAGCATCAATACCTGCTGTTATTGATCAGCTTAAATTGCAATGAAAACTGAATATTTTGACAATTTTTGAATTTCTTCAATTTATCATTGAACTAACAAAAGTTGACTCCTTGTGGATGTTAATTCATTACAAATTCTCATGTTAATAGATTGCATTTTCTCCTATGCTATTGTTGAAATCCCTCAGTCATTGTTTTGCCATTGTGTTACCATTATTCTGTAATGTTTACATATATATATATATATTTGTGCTAGTTGCTGACTGTACAAGTGGAGGGTAAGTTTTCTACAAACCTGATCTTCAGTCGTAAGGTCCTGGAAAAGGACACACATTTCTCCCCATGGCTGCTTTCTGTTTGTCATTGTCTGGTATTGAAATGAAGATGCATGTAGGCTGGCAGGATTTCTCTGACCCCGGGACTGGTAATTCTAGGTGTTTGGCATCTGCAGAATGTCACCTCCAGTTCTTTAAAGGCCTGTTGTCTGACAGCTCCATTTTTCCATCTCCGCCTCACTGACACAATAATCCCTTCACCAAACACGATGGATGACACATTCCTAAATAAGGGACGCTATTCTGTTAGCGATCGTAAATGTGAAAAATGTCCCTGCCTTGAAATGAAGCACTGCATTCATTTTGGTCTCATGGCTCTTTTGAGAACAAGAGCCTTTAATGTCTAAGAATAGGATCAAGTGCTCATTCAAGACCTTTTAGAATTAATGACGTGTTTGGATTCACGGTCCATAATTTACGCTAATTTAACAAACTCTTGGTCAACAATCAGTTCCACCAAGCCAGGCTTGATGAGAAACCACAGTACATAGTTCTGTATAAAAACAAAGCTTGTATTTTCAGAATTGAATTTAAATTAGTGTCTGTATTATGTCATATTTAGTGGTTATAGAGCATTCTGAGTAATGATATTTTGCATCCCTGCCCTGCCCTCATGCTTCAGCTGTAGCAATTGCCATGAGATATTTGTCATGCAATACTTGGTGGGAATGGTAGAAAAAGAGACAACTTGCTACTCTTGGATTATCAACGAGCAAAAAAATATAGTGACATGTAAATGCAGTTACTTTGTTCTCATAGTTAATCTGATCACCCATTCTCCCTGATGTTGTCAGTTGTTGTGTAAGTCTGAAGCAAATCGAATGGTCATAGAACCAATTGCAATTTGAAAGAACTGCAATGGTTACAGTTCTATTTAATGCATTATTTTGTGATTCATTCCAATGGCCCTAATAGTGCAAGCTACTCCCTGGCGGGAAATGGATATGGTGCTAATAACATATTGCTCCAGAAATGAATCTGCCTTTGTAGCTAAAGAGAGACTAATTTGTGTAACCTTCTGCCCTGCTCCTTCAGGTCTGCAATAGTGTTCTCATATACACAGAGCCTGTGGATGGGTTAGGCAGCTGGCTTTGATTATGTCCCTGTGTATATTTGCGGGGCTGGTACTATTACTAATGAGTAATTAGGGCCAACATGTCTCTAAAAACCTGGCCCTTGGTGTGGCGAGCAGAACTTTGTTGAGGTACTGACAGAAAGTCAGCTTCACAGTTGTAACAGTGACGGTCACGTGCAAAGAGGTTAAGCATAAACACTCACCTGCACAAGGATAATGCATAATCATACCAAGCAATAAAATTGTTATTAAAGTTTGGTGTAATTAATGCAGTACTGTGGCTCTGTGTATCTTTAGAATTATTCTGAAAGGTTCTCTAATATAAATATCTGCACCTAACCACATATCCCATATCCCAAGCTGTATATTACATTAAGCAAGGACTGGCCCTGTGCTTTAGGCTTTAGTTTGTGTTTTGCTCATTAAATCCACCCCTTACATTTGAAAGGGGGCACCACTGTACCATTCATGTACCAATTCATCTGTATAATCTGGTGCATTTCAGGTGGTATTATCTGACTGATCTGCCTCCTCTATACAGAGAAGAGATAATAGATTAATCCCCCCTTCCCCCCAGTACACAGTGCATTTCCAGATTATTATGATCCATAGTTTTATTCAGTGACTGCAGGAAAAACAAGATAGACTATAATAATACAAAAATCATCTTAAGGTTGCTCCTATAGTACCTTTCATAACCCACCCCTCCCCAAAAATAAAAACCTCAGCAATAGTTGGCTTCAGAGATCTGAATCTAAAATTATATATTAAAAAGAAGCATTATAAAAGATTTGATGTGATTTAGAAAGCACTTCCAATATATATTACCAAATAATGGAAAATAATTGTGGAAGCTGATACAGCGTTTTTTGGCTAAGAAGATAAACACTACCCCGGCTCCCCCACAAAGCCTGCTAGACCTGGAGCCAGGCTTTAATCGAAAACCCAAACATGACAGGAATTATATGCGCTTTTCATTGGATGCAGCATTTGAGGAGCCTGGCTCCCTCTGTAAGTGGAAAGAGCTGCAGAGCCTGGCAATGCTGAGACGGGCGAGTTATTACAGCATGGGAAAGGCAGGTTTAATCAAACTCACACAACGCCTGGGGGCAACGTTAGGCTTCCAGACAGGGATCGGGAGGCTTGCTCACAGCTCGCACAGGGGCAGTCTGCTTTTCCCTTTCTTCTACCTTCCTCTGTTACAGTGCATCTGTGCTTTAGCTCATGACTTGCTCCCTCATGTTAAGCTAACCAGGCATATGAAGCAAAGCGGCGAAATGACAGGACAGCACTATCTGATTTAATTTGCCAAGAATGGAGAATGCCCCTTTATATACAATTCTCATTCTTTAGTTTAGTTGGGTAAAATATGAGGTGGTTTGTGAGTGCGTGAGTGAGGTTTTCTAAAACTGTAATCCTTTCAAATGATAATTCCCCTATAATTTGGCTGATCGTGAAAAAAACATAATAAATCTTGGACAAAATCTGTCACCTTTGGATAAGAATGGTTTTGCCAAGTACATTTGTGTTACTTTTGCAGCATTCATAAAATAAATAAACCTTAAAAAATAGAAAACAGTAATCTGCAAACAAGCTTGAAAGCAAATTTATTAAACACTGAGAAAATACACTGTAGAGGTGAACACTCTACTGTTTTTCTTTTTAAACAATCAATATATTTCACTATTAAAGGCAGTCATTTATTTCCCTTTCCCTGCAAGGCCTCTTAAAGCATTCTTTCTCTGGAACTTCTAAAGTTCTTGCAGTCATTAAATGCACGATGTGATGCGGTTCACATTCCAGCGTTCATTCTGGCTATGATGAATCTACCATTAGACCTCAAGCGAGATCCAACACAGTGCTTGCATGGATGATGGCAGCATGGAATCTAAAATAAAAAAAAAAATTCTGTGGTTTAAAATCATTACTTTCCATCAATACCGGTGGCCAAACATGACCAGGACAAGAGCAGAATATTGGGCTTCAGGTTGTTTCAGGATATTGTCCAGTTGGAGTTTCAACCACCCTGTGAATTCAGTGACAGCAGTGATGCATCATTTTTGCGTTCCGAGTCTAATGCTGTCACTGCATTTCATGGTGTTCCAGGCTCCACCTGGCTTTTGCTCCTTCTTTCTTCCCCATTGGTGTCACAGGGTAACAAGTGCAGTATCAGCAATACATAAGTCCTCCATACTGAGACAAATCTGAAACAGCACAGGATTAAATCTTACATCACCTGTGGGAGCTACTGCCTTCTCCAAGTCTGGGAGCAAAATATCACAGCAATCTGAACTGAAGTAATATCAGTGTTGTGCTGTGATTAATGGGTATTTGTAGCATTTGAGTGCTTGCCTAAATAAATTTTCACTTATCAGATCCAGCCTAATATGGTCCAAAACAGCAAAAGAACAAAAATGTAACTGAACCAAGAGTGCCAAGAGAAATTATTTTCATAATGGACTCTGCTCTGGTGGAATGAACCAATTAATCATCTGTAGTATGTATATGCACTGTACTAAGTCTTATCATCAAAAACTGTGACTTGACAGCCTGCTTCTACATGACTTATTTCCCTGTTGTTGATACATTCCTGAAAGCATATTTTTTTTCAATGCTTCCATTGTCTCATTTCAGATTATCCAAAAGTATGAAATATAAGCTTTTTCAATTAAAAATGTATGTATGTTGAATTTGCCGTGATAGCTGTCAGATCAGCGATGCAGAAACAGCTTCCAGAACACCTCACGGACACTGCAGAACTTTATACACAGTACAGCTGCAGCTTAAGGCGCGAGAGAGATACAAAAGCATGAAACTAGTATGACACCTGCATATTGACATGCTTTAAAGAGTGAGGGTTATATTTGCATTCCTCATTCTCATTTACACTGTTTTCCATATCTTACAGTTTGCATCTTTGTGGAGTCTCTGTTGCTGGTCCCTGCTTGGAGTACAATTTACCCTTCTCAGTGACTACATCAGCCAATAAATAACTCAAAGCTGAATGTGAGAAAATGAAGTTCAGAAATTAGATCAGAGAGACTGCACTGTCAAATGATTCACAATAACATAAAAAACAACAACAATAATAATAATAAGAAAGACTATAAAACTACAGAGGTTTGACTTCAAATGTAAATTCCAGGGCTAAAAGACCATGTCTGAAGTAAGTAAATGAGGTCAATGACATTCAGAGGTCTCTTCCAGATCCCATTATTTAAAACTGGTGGTTCTGCAGTAAACAAGTAAGAAAGCAAGAGTAACAGTCATCTTATATGGGGAAAACTGTGCCATACTAGAAAATAGATCATCGTGGGATCATCACTTTTACAACATTAGATTCCATTGGAATTTTAAGATTCAAAAGCACTTCTGATGTGTGATGTTATCTAGTCAGAAAAATGTGGTTAGGTCCATCTATAAAACAGCCTTCTAGTGACTGGTAATGTGTGATTATACTCTCTGCCTATTAGGTCTCCTAACCACCCCTCCTACCTGCACGCCAACTCACTTCCTAAATCTTGCAGTATAATGGAGGACCACCTGCTCTGTGGATGATATGTCTGGTTGTCTCAATCAGATTTGGGGAGAGAGAGGGAGTGCTTTTACTTTCCAAGCCTTGGAAAGAGAAAAAGACTGCTTATATTTATTTTGATTTGGAAAACAATGCTGTTTGGAAGAGTACGAAGAATCTGGAAAAATAATCAATTGATTGTGTGTGTATATTTACAAAGACCTCATCCAGAAAGTAAAGTTGTTACACTTTTAGGGATATAACATATTTGATAGCATAACATTTCTCTGTGTCAATTCAATTCTGAAATTTATGTGACATTTATATGACCCTGAGCAATATTCCTTGTAAACATACAACACGTAAGCTTTAAACAGCGTGATAACAACTCCAGTCTATCAGGAAACTGTATGTTGTCAACAATGGCCTGAAACTCTTAAGCATTCTCTCATCACTTCCATGTCTCTCCTTGCTAATGGATGGTTTTGCTTTTAGTCCTTTGCAGATATGGCTCCAATGATACTAGCAACTGAACAACAGGATAGCCGGTTGAGTCCTTGTGTTGGCAATCAATGACCACACGCATTGAAATACCAGTGTGTGACAGACCGCGTTTCCCAGCTTCCTCATCACTGGATGTCCTGTAGTTTCACTACCTTTCTATCAAATGCAGGCTCCAGTTGTGAAGAGTATCACTGTGCCTTATGCAGTACAGTATATAAAATATACCTAAACAAACAGTTTAAATTCAACACAAAAAAGTATATGGTGATTCTGCGATGAAAAATGAGGCACATTTGCTTTTGCTTTGGCACAAAACAACGCCTTACGAAACTTACACTGTCTGGATTTGCAGTTTGGACAATGGGCAGGATCTGTCCCTGGTATGCAGCTTTTTACTATTCAGTATTAAATCTCAAGTGCAAGAGAGGTTAGAAACCCCAAGGGCCCAGCAATGGACATAATTAAGCCTCCCCATCTTACCCTGTGTCAATACCATGTATACAAATTTCCCAAGTTATTTCTTCTTTAAACAAATGCTCTTATTTGAATTGATTCAGGGCTCTGATAATAAATGCTCATGCTAGCAATTCTAGGAGGAAAGGCGGGGCTGGTGTGCAGCTCCCCATGTGCTTCACTCCTTGGAGAGTTTCTGGATGAGCCTGGTCCACTCTGCCCGTTTCTGTGTGATGTAGCTGGGGGTGATGAGCTGCGTGAGGGGGGGGGCGGTTGCCTCGGGCCCCGTGTTCTCGCAGAGCACCTCGGTGTTGCAGATGACGTACATGCCGCAATCGTAGCTGTTCTGCTGGGCCGGGGCTGGCTCTTCCACAAAGGGGACCTTTCCCCCAGTGCCCAAGAAGGCCTCCAGCTTGCTGGCTATGCGACGGGCATGCAGGGAGTTGCTGCCGCTGTGGGAGTCGTAGTGGGCGAAGTGGCCGCGGTCTCGCTGGTACAGCAGGAGGCTCCAGTGGGTACCACCGGCTGTCTGGTGGGAGTTGTCGTTGACGGCGAGGAAGATCCAGTGGCGGCGGGGCAGCCCCAGCGGCTCCAGGAACAGAGCCAGCTCCTCTTGGCTGGAAGTGCACTTGATGAACTGTGTCACCTCAGGGCTGATGAAGCATGCCTCTCCACTCAGGCTCTTGAAGCGTTCAGTGGCGAAATACTCAAAGGCGAACCCGATCACCTGGTCGTTCAGCCAGTGGGGTCCCTCCAACAGGGCCACGTCTGAGCGCCGCAGCAGACTGTCCTGGTAGCTCAGCACCACCGGTTCCATTCTCCTAGGCAGAGGGGAGCAGGCAGGCAGACCGAATCCACCTACAAGAAGGAATGAAGAGGTGAGCCTTGCATCTGACCAGACACATCCGGGAACATATCTGACCTTTGACAGGATGTGTTTGTATAACTGGGTGGTTCCGAACAATCTAACCTGGAAGTAGAAGAAAGCAAATCTCATGTGCAAAACTGTTCCATACAGGAAATCACATTTTTCATAGTTTTACACAAAGATTAAGATTATAGATTTGTTTTTAACTTATAGAGCATTTCTTCATCAAAGCAGATGAACACAGCTTGCATAAAATCAGTTGCTTTCCTGTTCATGACAGAAGGACATGCATGGACAGTAATACTAATATGAACAGGTGAAGAACAGAAGGATGAACTGAATTTTGCATTTCTCATTAGCCACTGATTATTTCTACAGCATAGAAAATGAAACCGATTTCCTTCTGACAACAGCTCAAGAGCACTTCATAATTAACAGAGCTGAAGAATGCAAGGTTGCGTTGCACTAAGAGTAAGCTTAAAGATATCATATCTTAAACTAGCTATATACATTAGTCATAGCTTTTTGGATGACTAATGAACCAAAGAGAAGAGGATCAGCCTCCAGCAAAAAATTAAAAGTCACTAATTGCTGGATCTTCCAGCTCTCACTTCTAAGGTCACTCTGCACCCCAAGGGATAAGTGCTCCCCCAGTCATCTAATAAGAAGCAGCTCCTCACTTCTTAAGGAAAAATTGAGGTATGGATAGCAAATGTAACCTTTTCAACTTCTCCCAGTGTTTTTAGTGACCATTATGTTCTTTAACAGAGAGAAAATGGTTAGAACTAAATCCCTTAAGTAGTATTTATATTAGCCAAGCTGTCAGTGAATGCTTTACTCCACACTAAGTAGCTTGCTAATAGTTTGTAAGCACATCCCCACGAGAGCAGGAGAAAGTATCCTGTGGGAGTAATGCAGAGTTCAGAGGTTATTGCCTTTGACAGGACTGTCCCTCCAACATATACAGACATGCACAGTATACTGGTATGTGCAGCTGTAATATCCCTCAAATTATTGCATAACCAGATGGAGGCATTTTCTGCTACTGGATTAGCCACTCTTGAACCTAATCTCTTATACTATTGACTTAACACTGAATTGATGATACATGGTTTGGCATGTAATATATCCAGTCTGATGAGTAACAACGGTATTTGTTTTCAGTGAGGACAGGATAAGGATTGTTTTTTTTTATCATAATAAATACTGGTCAACTCTACTGAGGTAGATCTGGAAGAATTTTATTGCAAAGATTTTGCTCTTCCTAGACCTAGGCCTACCCACTCCTTTAATATTTTTTTATTACAGCTATGCTTAAATTATCAATTCATTTTTTATTATTATGTGAACTTTAACAAAAGAGCTAAGAATGCATCTTCATTATGTGTTTATTTTTGTCCGACCGCAGGTTGACAATTTGCATGATGCCATTTTTTTCTGAATGTATTGCTATGCAGTTAAAATACTAAACACTTACAGAAAATATCTTCAACCTTTCCTAAGCTAGCTTATTAATAACACTTAAAGCAACTAAGCATTGATAGCACTGTGAGCAGTTTTGCAGTTTTATCTCACTTGCCTCAAAACAAATAAACAAAAACCCAGCGCCATTTATGTTTAGTTAAATTTAATAAAAATCCGTCTTCAAACTGTCAGCACATTGTTACCATTATTATTTAGCCTTGTAACAAACGGAACAAGCCATGACACAAATGCACAATAATATAGGCAAACAGTTAAAAACAGCGACTCTGTGTCGAGCTTTTCACACTGAAATAAAAATATGAAAATCAATAAATGCATGATCATAATCCTTTAGTACTGTAGCGACTGAAGTAGCTAGATAAGCAGCTATACATTATACTGCATTGCGCAATTAACAGCACTCACATCTGAGAAACCCCATTATATATATATATATATATATATATATATATATATATATTACTATTCTTGTATAATTCAGCTTTTTAACTCTTACCTGTCGAGAATCTTTACCTTATCTCACCTGGCATAAAAACACATTCAATCGTGCACGATATTTTCACATTTGTGTGCCTTCATTGCGGACTTGGAAAATACAAGTAACGTAAAGTACTTTAGCATCTTCCCTGCGAAACGCTGCGCGACATCACGACTTCACGACAGTCCTGCGGGGCAACCGGGGTTCCCACGCAGAAGGACGTTTTCAGGCACTCCCTCTGCTGCCCCGCCCTCGCGCCGCCCCCCCCCACAGGAGCAGGCAGGGCGGGAGCGCGCGTCGTGCCCGAGCATCAGAGGCTGCACTGATTAGCAAAAAAAAAAAAGAAAAAACCCCACAAGCGAGCCCGAGATACAGGGAGCAGAGACGCTCATTTTTATCATTTTTAAAAGGGAAGAAAACGGAATTATCCGGCGTTTCGTCGCCCACGGACTCTGGATTTAGTGGACAGCGGCCGGCCGACGCGGAGCTGGATGTGCGGCCGCTTGTGAGCGCCGTCGCGGGGATTGCGGCTCGTCTTGTGGGGGAGGCAGCCCGCTGCGCGCCGCCGGCGTCCGGGACAGAGCGCTTCGCTGGCGAGGGCGCGCAGGCTGGGACTCTCGCAGGGCTGGAGGTAAGAGGCGGTTGATAATTGTCTGTCAATGGGGTTTACTGACTGCCAGGATGCGTCGCTTTGCACCTCACAGCGCGTTTTTAAAGGGTAGATTTCTGCTTTAGCGCTGTGCTGGGAAAGCAGCGACACCGAGATTTTGCAATCCCATTCATCTGGTTTTGCCCATTAACGCATCGCACCTCTTCAGTTGATTTCCTCCCGGCATTGACCCGTTCCGTGTACCATGTAAATATTATTGTAGCGGTGCTATTTTACTCACGCTGTTAATCTACATGCTTGAAAACACTCAATTCAGTATTGCTTTTTCCTGTTCCCTTATATATATATATATATATATATATATACCACGTATATTCCGTAATTGTATTGAAGCATTTGTAGCCTGTTCCTGTTTGTCCAAGCAGCTGTGTGGTCAGTACCGCACTGTATAGTAAGTAGGTATAGCCTTGTCTGTCTATACCTTGAATTAGTCATTTGTCCATTTGTAGTCGGGGGTGTATTGGAAAAGTACGGTTAAATACACACACCAGGGAGGGATTGAACAGATCCTAATGAAATATACAATAATAATCAACAATGACTGTATGACGCATATACTGCCCTGACGAGCAGCATTCCTCATCCACACGGCTGTGTTGTAATTATTAGGGAGACAATACAGAAATGACTGTTAATACACTACGAAGATTAGTTGTGTGTGTGAGTCTGTGCGACCCTTTTATTCTAGTACTTGTAGTAACGAGTAACATGCAACTTGCAGGGTGTTGCAGGATAAATAGTGGCTTCCTGGACATGTTCTCAGATGTGTGTTTTTGGGGGACCCAGAGGTGGCTGGGGCAGGTAACGATTGTGTGGTGAATTATGTCTACATTTACAGGAGGTACAACGTGATGTAATGGATGTGTGATGCATAGTAGATTGTCTTCAAATCTCCAGAAATGTTTGTATGCTGCAGAAACTACTAGAAGTCACTAATACCTCTGGTTTCAAAGGTAGTAATTCTTCTGATGGGAATTTCAAGGGCGTTGAATCGTATATTCAGGTGGTTGCATTACATATTGAATTAATTTTAAACAATTCGTTCTTCCAATCCAAACTCCTTTCCCTGATCAGAATGCTAAATCTTGCTTTGTAATGCAATTAGCTTGTTGGTCCATGGTGTGGTTCCATGACAAGATATGGTCGATTGTGAAGGAGGTTTAATATATAGGCCTATTAGATTCAATTCACCCTTTCATTTTGAGGTCCCTGGTACTTTAAAACACACTTACTACAATGCTTGCACTCTTTACACCACTGAGCTACAACATCAGCAGTGTTAAAAAAATATCAAAAGCTTTTTTAATAATGATGTTGGTTTTTAGAAGAACTTTGAGCCCAAATTGCAACAGAACAGAATGTGAGGAATGCTAATATGATACAATGCTAAAGAGATTATACAGGTGATTCCTATAACGTCCTTAAGTAGCAAGGCAGACATTGATGCAAAAGCATTATGGTCTCCTTCATTGTAATTCAATTGTCTGGCTTCAGAATCGTACTTTGAGTGAGATTGAACTCCCATTCTGTAGCCTGTACTGGTGGGAAAGACCATTCAGCAGAATATGACAAATTATTTTTACAGGCAAGGCGTAAGACAGTCATATCACTTCAGTATTTCTTGTCTGCTTAGTTTAGTAGCTGATCAGGCTCGATGCAGTGAGAACTGCCAGGGCCTGTGCAGGACAGCGGCTGGGGCAGAACAGTGTACCAAGGCTTGCCATCACATGACAGCAGCTGTCCAGCAGCGTTCTAGTGACTAGACAAATCTGACTACATTTGCCTTTGGCTGAAGAGGAACACAGTCTCCAACTTAGATCTGTTTGTTATTCTGCTTCCATAATAGTCTTTAATTATTTTTTATTTATTTAAAAAAGGTGGTTACTGTCTTTGGTCTCAGAGGTGATGTATCTCAGTAACTGTAGCACACAGTACATCATTGTATTTCACTAAAATGCAATACAAAGCAGTCTCTCTACAACTCTGATTGTAATTAAAACTGAAAAAATACAGAGAACTCTTTAATTGCAGAAGAGGAACCACGCCTTCCCCAGATTAGCCAAAAATACTGGAAATTAAATGTACATGAGAAGTTAAACATTTTCAGTCTGAACATTTTTAATGCATACTTCTGCAGAGACTGCAAAAAGTGTGGATAAATATGAGTGTACATTAGGTGTTTTAAAACTTAAACTAATTTAATTATGAAAAATGTAATACTAGCCATGTAACTTGCCAAACTGGAGAGTTTCTTTACACACCTTTTATTTTATATACATGATGCATGTTTAAGGAGCAGCATCCTTGCGTAATATAAGAGGCAAGATCTTTATAAAGCATGGGCGAGTCCAGGAGGTATGCAGCGATCTTTTTTCTTGGGATGTCATACAGTAACTGTGACTAATAACCAGGGATTACCTAGGTGGATTTCTGTCAACAACTTGTTTATTTTGATTTTGAAATTTTACTGCCTCAGTGGGGAAACCTAATTCGGAAAGTTTACCTGAAGGAGCTCTTCTGTAGCTGGAGGAATATAGAATTGTTAAGAGTTAGTGCCTGCTTGTCTTTTAACAAGTGGCACATTTCAAGCCAGCAGGCATCTTTGCTAATGCGGTGTCTGCGGGGAGAAGGAAAAAATACAAATTCTGCTGTTTAAAATGTTTTATCATAAAAGTCCATTCTTTACATAATTCTTCTTTACTAGGTTAGATTGTCGGCCCATGACAAGGCCAATCGGAAAGTATTCTGTGCAGCAAACATCCTGAAAAGAGGGAAGTCACAGGGTCGGCCAAAAGACAGCGGGATTATTCAAAGATGCCACATCCCAAATTAACAGCGTTAAAAAGGGTAGGAAAAAAGCAGCAATTGTAATGGGGTTTGCAGCATGTTAATACCCAGTTACTGGGGTGACGTCATTCTCCAGCGAGACAATACCAGGGCATCTACAGTACAGGTTCAGAAGGCTTCATTATTTCACTGTGGTAGGGAATGGAGCTGAAGAGAAACAAATTCATAGGAAATACACAAACAATACCGAAAGGACTATTAAAATAAGCTGTCATGAACAAACAGACAAAATAGGTAAAGCATAGTTTACACAAAATTATGAATTTCAGTGGAAAACATTTTGCTCACATTCTCTGAGGTCTGTGAGTGTAATGGAGTTTGCAGTGCCTGTGTTTGCTGCAGAAAGGAGACCGCTGACCGCAGCACAGCTTTCTTTCTCTGTCTCTTGAGACTCGCTCTGCATTGTGCCAGAAATTGACTTGATGAGTGGAGCAATGGAGATGGGTCATTTAAAAGAAGTGCCCACACTGATAAATATTTCCATTTCAATTGCAGTGCTCTAGGGGTACTTTCCAATGGATTGTTAGTATTTTGTTTTATCAGGAATTACCCCCCAGAGCGGGTACTTTTAATTGTAATGAATTCCCGTCTTGGTGGCACCACAGTGTTGCCCTTGAGGAGTGGGTAAATGCAGCTTTTGTACCAGGATCACCTCCAACCCCTCTTGATAGACTCTGCAGAGGAAGGAATAGTAGACTGTATAAAATTAAGCTTTACTGCCTCTATTCACCACTAATTTTTAAAGTGCCTGGACTGATCTTTTAATAAGTGCCTTAGGAAACTGCAATGCTATTCCATAAGTGCCAATCTGCAACAGGGCAGTCAGAAACTGAAAGCTCTTGTACTTTTCCCATTACTGTATTCCACTGCAGGTAACTTTCAGGTATAGTAGGAGTAGACTAACCAGCACATGCCTTAAATGATGAGCGCACACCATAATGCATGTTCCATGATTTCAGGGTTTTCTTAGGACACTCTTTGGAAAATCCAGTGCTGATCAATGCTTAAGTGGAAGGGAATTCTATGCTCCCAGCAATTCCATCGTCCACTAAATTGCTAACATCTGTGTGAGACTCGGTGGCCTGTTCCCTTAGTCACGTGAGGGGTCTCATGGTCCACTGCTCTGAATAGCATTGGCCCCATGATGTGATTGTGATGCCTAATTGCTTGCTGAGCAGAACATTCAGTAGATGCAGGATGACAATCACACTCTCCTCTTAGTCAAACATTTGAAATTCATTTGATTTGCCTGTTGGGTATAATTCTGAATGCCTTCTTGAGATATTGGAATGAGCTTCAAATCCTCATGTAAGAGTTAGTCCAGAATCCCTCCTTTTGCTATTGCTTTTGTCTATTCAATTCAAAACTCTTGACATGACAGGTGTGCCTTGACCAAATGAGCAGTATCTTCATTTTCACACATCTTCATTTTCCAGTTGAAGAACTAGGGCCTGCATATTGGACCATAGATCAAAACTATTCCTTAAATGCAAATGTGAACTTTCAGAACAATTTGCCAATATATTTGGCACCAATGTATGCATGCTTTGCAAATCACAAATAAACAATGTGCAATATTTATTTAAACACTCTTACATCTGCCCAAATGGTTTGTTTGTAGATTTGAAACATAATCTGTTTCTCTTTAATAGTTTTTAATAAAAGCCATAGCAAGGTCTTAAACAGGATAGAAACGTAAGCAGACCTTAGTGTAAAGATTGTCTAAGATAGATACTAAAAGGAACCTTGGCTTTTTATCCAGTGCCTCCCACTTACCTTATGACTTTGAACATTTTCAAGGAGTTTGCACATGTTCTTGGATTTCTAGTGTGTTTATTGTGATCATCCAAAAGCTAATGATGTACATTGATTCTCTGTCATGGAAACTGAAAGAGCATATGGAGGAAGTGCCTTAATTTCTTAACTTTTCAGAAATCTTATAAATATGTTAATCTAATGACTAATCATGTCCAGTTCTATGATATGAAAATGACAGATGTGTTTTTACTCTTTCCCCGCATACCAGGATTGAAGTGTTTGACTGGAGTGTGTCAGTGATTTCTGTAAGTCTGCAAAGGTCATGGCATGTTTGTATAATCAATGGTTAGTATTTGGAATAGTTTACTTCTGGGCCAGTTGGAGGATAGCAAGATCTTCCCTCTTAGATCAGAAAGTTGAGCCCTTCCAGGCTTTTCTAACATAGGCTAATTATTTTTTAGTTGCTACTTGAAATTGTGCCTAGTCTTTTTCCTCAGCCCATCTTGAGCCCATGCAATTTCGTCTGGGTAATAATAGCAAAATTCTAACATACATGTTTATTTTTATTTTTTATTGGGTGTTTTGGTACAGAGCCTCATCTCATCAGAGGTTTCACACTCTGAAACTACATGTTGGTGTTTAGTTTCGGCCAGCAACTCAAAAAGGTGCCAGTGAATTTGTAAAATATTTGACAGGATAACTCCCAGAAATCCTAGCACAGGTCACTGTATTTACACAGGTAGACAGGGAAAGTCCTCTGAGGTCAGAGTCTCTACAATGTACCACAGGGTGCCTCATTGGGCACCCAGATTGGACAGATGCAGAGGGACCCATCTTCAATCAGTGGTCCCTGTCTGACAAAGTACATCACATATTATGTGTATCTTAGCAGACGCGCTTATCCAGGCCAACTTATAGTTTACACAAGAAGCATTTAAAAGCATTGCAAAAGTACAGTGATACAATAAATACAGTAAGCATACATCCCAATTCAATGAGGTAACGTATGCAGATATAGGAAGTTGAGTCCTAGGTATGTGCTAAAAGGAGTGGGGGGGGTATAGGAGAAGTTGCAGTATTTCTCAACAGAAGTACTAATAGTGACTACATGGATGACAGCATAAGGAAGCATAGTTAAATGAAGTGCATAATAGCAAAAGTGCTCCTAATAATCTGCTGTATTACAGGTATCCGTTGTAAGCTTAGAGCTGCGTTTTTATCAATTAGAAACTGAAATCAAGAATGTTTGAAGCACACTGTCTAAACTAACTATAACTGCACTGTTACCATAACATTTTAATTTGAATAAAAAAAGTATTATGATGCAATTATAGAATTTAAATTGTGAAAGGTCATCCAATGTATCCTTGCCAACAGGAAACTTTGCCATGAGAGCCTGAAAACCTTTCACTTTTACAGTAAGCTTTTATGGCTGCCCTGAGTTTGAAATGCTAAGTTGCCAATAAAGCTTTGAAAGACCTGTGTTCCCCTCAGAGATTTAAGAGCAAGTGCTAAAAGAATGATGAGACTTTGGATTTTCAAGATGGAAAAGCAGCCTTGTTTTACATTTTGACATAACTTGTCAGAAATAAACTGACTACACGAGCTGCGTGATGACAGTGTTGCGTGTATATCTCTGGAATGCAGTGATTTCAGACTGTAAAAGACACAATTTTTGGTTGTAGGTATATCTCCTTCACAATGCACTTGTATGACTATTTATGTACCCAAACCATCCATTAATTTTATACCTATGTTTGTATCTTTCATAGTTTTCATAGCTTCTTTAGAAATATTTTTTTTCTGCCATGTCTGTATGCTATGGTCTGTGTTTTCTCAACACAAGGTTATTACAGCTTTATTTTTTCCCCACTGGCTGCTGTCAGTCTTCATATAATGTACTGCAGTGCGAAAGACTGCAGGTGAGAATTTGTGTGCAGGCTTGTGTTCCTGCGATGATGCCTTTCTGGCATAGAATGACATGTCTCTTAACACAGAGAGAATGAAAACATCCAGTCTGGACCCCCATCTGCTACTCTCATCTCTTACATGGCAATTAGAGTGGCATTAACAGGTGATACCATTTCCTCCCTGAGCACTCTTTCACCAGGCTTCCAACAACATGACTGCCAAGCACAGACTAATGTCAGCGCTACATTTTTGGCACATTCTCAGGCCATGCTAGGAAGAGCAGTCGGTTTGCACCCTGTCCATCCAGAGAGCCCAAAATAGCATTCCACAAGCTATTCTCCTTGTAATTAATAAGTTTAAACTACAGTTCTCCAGTGCAGGAGAACAGCTGTGGCAGTATAAGGCTCTTTGCAAGCAACACTGTTATTTCCATGATAACCAGTTACGAAAGAAAGTCGGCAGCTGAAAGTGAATGAGGATGAAGTCGGTTTTAGAGGACTACGTAGGGGCTACTGCCGCTACTGTAGCTGAAATGTATTTCACCAGTTGATGTTTATTTGTTTCGGTTCCTTGTTAAATGCTCCCAAAAAGCCTCTTGGGTTTGTTTATTTTCTTGGTCAGCCTCTCGGTATGGAGTGAATTCCTGGCGTGGCCGGTTTTGCTGGGCAGTGAGAGGGAGGTGAACAGCTGAGGTTGTGTGGGGCACACACTGTAAATAGCTGGACACAGCGGTGACACCCTGACACAGCTCGCCATGCCTCCGTCCCGTAACACGGAGTACAGTTACAGTCAGTGATGCAGCTTAATATTTTAAGTTTTTACTTCAAAAAGGATACTTTTTTTTATGAAAACAGAAATGTCTACAACTCAGGGACATACATTTTGTGCTCTTCTCATGCAAAGTGTTCTGTGAAGTTTAGGTGCTGCATTTTGTTTTTGGTGCTGCTCAGTCAGTGGGTACTTGCTGTGTGCAGAAAATACAGGAGCAGGTTTGCAGCCCAGCCAAGTGCGCTGAAAATGCAAGTCTTAAATTCTCATCTGGCATTAACTGCCTTTGATATACTATATTATCTGTAAGCTGTAATTGCTTTTCTCTCATTGCCAAAATGCTTGTTATATAGTTATGTTTTAATGTTTTGACTTTTTAGTCCCTGGTGTTAAATCTGTCCATTCTACAGACAACAGATGTGCTCTAGTTAGCAAATGTTGGCTATTGATTCAGAACAGACATTCTTGCTTCACCATGATTGTCTTATACCTGTTCTACTGTGTTTCTATTTGACATACAGGAATTGGTAATCTGCTTTCCTAGAAGGATGCTGGATATGGGGAGAACATAAGTGAAATATTTTATTGTGGTCTCCACAGGAAAGTCATTAAGCGATTAATCCACAACTTAAGACACTCACGAATATCCTTATTTTGAAATCAATTTTAAATAATTGAAAGGATAATTTTGGGGGGAGTTATTGTGCCTACAGGAACGTACCTTCAGCATCTCCTTTCCACTTTTTTTGAGCATTAGGCCCTAAAGGTAGAGAATTAACGACAAAGCTCACAAATGTCCTCTGTGGATCTCCATCTTCTGGTGGGCCAAAGACTGGTATCAGCAGCATTAAAATATAGATCCCGGACAGGAGAAAGAGCAATCAATAGCAGCCGTTCTTTTGAATCAATGGGAGCTGGGCTTGCAGCCCCTGACACAGACCCTGATGAGGTCAGATGCATGTTTACTACAACGACAGTTTCCAGCCTCAGAGTGCAAATGTGTCAGTTTTTGTTCCTCCTCAAAAGCAAAGATATCCTTTTGACAAAGTATTTCTTAAAAATAAATATTTAAATTACATGGCACAATGTCCTTGGCCTGAGTTTTCCTTGAGAGGATTTCATGTTACTCTATCTAACATTATTTTATACCCAACCATTTCACTCTTGTGCTCTCTATGCATTTACAATGCTTGATTTTTAATTTCCCTTTTTAATTTTGTCACCTCAAAAAATAAAACAAAGTGGGATTATGCTACTGTGAAAACAATGGCTGTGAAATGACATTAAAACACTGAAATACAAAGCTAGTTCCTCACCTTGGGAAATATATTTACATTTGAGCAAAAGACAAATAATATATATATATATATATATATATATATATATATATATATATATATATTCACTTACTTAGTCATTAAACTCTGTCCCCCTGACCTTCAGCACATGCTCTGGTCTAACCCCCACCATGGCTTTGTTCCTAGTGCAGTGCAGAACCTCCCCTCCACACACTCGCTCAGCCCTTGTTAAAAGGCAGCTGTGGCTCTGGTCACAGTAGCAGCCTGCAGATGGATGTCTGACACTGGAGAAGGGTGATGGTTAATCCTGAGACATGTTCTGCCATGCTGGGACAATGCAGGCCAGTTGCTAGGGTGTGGTACAGCGAAGACAAGCTCTGCCTGGGATGCTGGAGTGACTGACCAGGACCTAATTACAGAGGCAGCCTGTGAGTGTGGGGGAAGGATGGGCTACAGTATTCCTCTCCAGGGCTGTGTCCTTTATACTTCAGTAGCAACACACATGCCACTTTTATCTCCTTTTTTTATCATTTTTACCATGGTGTGGAAAATCTAAAGATTCTGAAAGTGGCATCAGGGTAGGGGTACTCCTGAGCAAGTGAAAAATAAATAATTGAACAAAAGAACGACAACAATCATTTTCACTGTTTTTTATTTTATTTTAAACGCAATTCATCAACACTCATTTTGATACATTGGTATATTTCAGACGCGTACTTCTTTGGTTTCAAGATTATTAAAAATGATCCACGCAGCAGTGCCCTGCGTTTATCCTACCTAATGGTGGGATTCATTTCAAATACATCAGCGCTCTGTCAAAATACTTCTGATCCGTCAGTAATTGGAGAATCTTTAAACTGAAACAAGGGCTGCAAAAGACATTAGATTCATTAACCTCTTCCCTAATTTGGAGCTGAGACATGGGGCTTGCTTTTTCATTCCTACATGATTGATTACTTAAACAGACCAGTTTCCTTTTCTTTAATACTTTGTCTTGAGGCTCATGCTGGTGTTTTACAGCAGAGCCAATGTAATGCACTCAACTCATTTACTTAAATTCAAAGCTTCTTCACCAGAAGTTCTAAACCGCTTGTCCACTCCTGTTTAGAAATATGTTGTTAGATTTATTAACAATGCATGCAGTGAAAATCCAGCAGTAGAACTGGCTTGAGGGTCTGTTCAATGAGCTTCCCTCCCTCATAATAGCTATCATAATACCAATCCCCTAATTAACTAAACACCAGAAATAAAAATGTTGTTGAATAAGAATTTACTGATCTCCCAACTTTCCTTGCATCTATATATGCCAATAAATAAATAAATAAAGAAAGAAAGACATAAAATGAGGATAAACCTAGTTTACACTTATGGTTTTGAGAGGTAAGTTTTAATTTTAATTTAAAACAATGACTTTGTGTAATTTTGCCCTATGTGTAGTATAGCCTCCAGGAGCCCTACTTTACTGCATTTTTGGAAATCTAGGGCGCTGAACTATAAATATAGGATCTGAAGGGACAGGATGGTGTGGATCCACTCACCTTGATGTTTGGAATTCATACCCTGTGTTATTGTTACTCTTTAGAACAGTTTTAAGTGATTAATTACCTTGTAACTGCTTCATGTTCTTCTACCCTTCATGCAAAATTGAGTCCTGCTAATGGAATAAAATTGTATGACAAACTGCAGTGCACCCTTTAACATTTTTATGAGTTTGAGTCGTGTTTCAATGTCTAGTTTTAATCTGTTGCCAAACCTCTTTTAAGGGTTTTGAATTGAATTATTGGTTTGGGACCAATATTTTTAGACTGAACAGGTTTCATTGCAACTAGAGGTCGACCGATAGTGGATTTTCAAAACTAATACCGATAACAAGAATTAGGGTTGGGGGAAAACCCGATATCTGATTAATCGGCTGATTTTTATATTTTGTTTCACTTTTTAATCAATATATTGCATAAAATAAATAGCACTCAATGTAACATTGCAACAGTTTGAACTTTATAAAAAAAATAACAGTATGAACTAAAATATAGTATAAAATAAATATATTAAATAACAAATAAAATAGATCAATTCCAAATAAATGATAAAATAACAGTCTGGAAAATTGTGAAAATTTCATAAAAACAAATTAGGGAGTTATGAAGAATTAATTGATTGGAAAGTTTTTGAAATAATTACAGCATTAATTCAACATTACCCTTTTTGGATCATCGATGAAAATAAACTACAAGTAATGAAATTCCAGTAATAACAAGTAGAACTGCTTTCTTATTTTTTCCAAAGAAAACAAAACACATGTAGATGTAAACATAAAATAAACACGTGACTGCACTACACATTGTATGACTTTTATTTAAAGATTTTTGTGTTGCATTTACAAGTAATAAAGGCAGCTGCTGTTGTTTTTACAACAGGATTAGCAAGGAAACATTAGAAAATAATTCTGGAATCATATTAGTGCGTCACAATGTACACAAACGTCCAATATGTGTAATCTATGCACTTTATTTACACAAATAAATATGATTCAAAATGAATAATAGAAAAGAACAGGTTCATAAACAAATACGAATCTACAAATAAAACACTTGAGCATATAACTGTAGAAATTAGAAAAGATCCAAATGTAAAAAACTGTAATGCCCTAATTTAAATGCCCACACTGCTCCGAGTGTACAATAACTTAATATTTTTCTTTTTTAACGCAGCAATTGTTATTCTTCACAACTAAACTACTTAGGGGACATAAATAATATTTATTGTACTTCCCGATCAAATAAATGCTATAATCCCCTTGGAAACAGTATTTCATCGGTAGAAAAAAAAATCTATTGGGAATATTTTGCTGTCTGAAAACTCTAAAATGTCTGTGGGTGCAGGTTTTCGGGATATAAGTGCTAAGTAGTTATTTATAGTACTGCCAGAGTCATTAACAAAGTACCTTCCATTTTATTTTGTTTGTTTTCAATGTTTGATTGACTGTTTCATGACATCTTTTATTGTATTTATTGTTTACTTGTATGCGTACCTCTTCTGTCTGCTGAAGCTGTTAAGCGATCAATTTGAAGTTCCCGCCAAGCATCGTCTGTGCGCTGAGCCAAGTCACAAGTGACAATAAACTCTATGAGAGAGTCATTGATGGTTTTCATTTCACCAATAGAGGCTGTGTTAATCCCCTATAACAAGGATATTAATGCGTACAACCCCAAAAAACTATTGGCCATTATCTGTGCTCCGTTTTGAAAAAGCCGTTATCGTCCCTGATTAATCGGCCGACTGATAAATCAGTTCACCTCGACCTGCAACAGCTAGGAAACTAGAAAATGTCCTCCACTTTCCTTTGTTGTGTTACTTAGAAGAGTTTTGCAATGTGTGTTCCATAGTCATGTAACCTATTGAAACGAAAACTGAGAAGTTAAAGACTTAAAAACCTAATTTCAACACCACGATCCCCTGATGTTACTGCAGCAAACTTGAATACTGTTAGTGGAGTATTAAAACACATTTGAATTGAACTACACAAAGCACACACTTAAATGAAGGACTTAAAATGATGATCAGAAACTCTGTGGAGGACACTTGGTAGAAGGATGCCTTTAAATAGTAGACTGTAATTTTGAAGAAAACAAAAATGTAATGCAAATGTAGTAGATGTGTGTCCATTTCATCCTCCCTAGCCTTTGTATCCCATTGTAGATGCTGCACATCACTGTAGTTCTTTTTGTGTAGATTTTGCAGCAATAATATTCTTAAATGCACTTCAGAGTGGAGCTATCATTGCTTCAGTGCCACAGATTACACTGTTCTTTAAAGGAGTGTAGAATTACATTGTGTCATTCTGCTAAGAGAGACTGGGAAAAATAAGCTCCCTACAATTGATCTAAGACCTTCATCCAAGTTATTTCTTGGAAGGTCATTAAAATGACCTCCCATGAATTCTGTTTCAGATTTTCACAAGTAAAGTAAAAAGAAGCTCCTTGTCCCCCCACCCCCCTTCTCCCAGTCTCTATGGTGCTGGTAATGAGATACGACACTTTTCTGCCTGATCCAGTATTTATATTTTCTTTATCTGCTGCTTGTCGCTTTGATGACATTTTATTTTGAATATTTCTAAGCGTATCAGATGAATATGGACAGTGCTATCTAAAGTGCACATAAAAGCTGTATTCACCACATGTAAAGTGCCTGCCTTTACCAGTGATGTTCCCTTCCTCAAGCTTCACAGTTCCAGTAATATCAGTGTAGCATGCTGGGGTTTTGGTTATGCACCGAGCTGTCAGCAGTATGTTTCTGTGCTCCACTGTTGCATGGCTACTGGCAGTTCTGTGGAGCCATTTCTAGATGGGCCACTTTCTGAGGGTGTGTGAACTGTTGCAATTTTGTGTATCATTCCTGTAGTGATATATAGTTTTAAGGCGGCCCTGGGCCGGGTGAAAACTAGTGCAGCTTTGAGGTGGCGAAAGGCGACCTAAATGTGAATATGAACGTGCCGGGCCCTGGGCCGGATGGACAGCCTCAACTCAAACCACACCCCCAGCGACTGATTCAAAGGAGACGCCGCCTCTCGCCAACACAGACGTAAATACAGGCACCAAAAAAGCTTGTTTTCTCTATATTGTTTGAATGTTGTATCGATCTATAGCCTTAAATGTACTGATACGTTTCACTAGCTCACATCTTTATATACATATAATACATATACAAAAGTATAGGCTAAGTAATGAGTTATAATGTAAACAGTTCAAACTACTCGTTCAATGAAAATAAGCGTGTGTAGCTGGTAAACTTACTGTTGTTTTTTCTTCTACTGAATATGATTGAAGTCTGAAATTTAACAGTATACAATGTTCAGGTGTAAAATGCATTGTGAGATTGTGAACGGGACAATGTAACTTTATTCACTTCTCCGAATTTTGCATTAAAACGATATAAATTTTACCGAAGCAAGTTTCCATTTAAATCAATGCATTTTAAAACAAGACCAGCTGTTTACTATGCAGTCCGAAATGTAATTATATTGAGCTGAGCAGTACAATCGCAAATGCCGGCTTTGCAGGTAACTGGGACGATGCAGAAATTAAAGCGCGGTTTACAATGTGGCTGGAAGATAGACAGCTGCGCTCGTACACTTCCTTCAGTTTATGAGGATATAGAAGCGATCACGGGCTTCTTTCGATGGGTATCAATCACTTGCCCAACCAAATTAAAAGGAAAATAAAAATGCAAATTTCAGACTTTAAAAATTACAACAGTCCAGAGAAAAGTTGCATGTTTTTCCGAAGAACTCAGAAGAAATATTGAGCAACAGCTTGGATTGCATGGGACACATCAAACGGCTACAAACAGCACCGAAGAGACGGACACGTTTGAAGTACTACTACTGTAATATTATATGGACTGTATGTGTGTGTGTCTGTAATACACATATTCAGATTATAAATCTCAATAGGCTATTGATAACTAATACATACGATTTCTTGTGATTTAATGTAGATGTCCTACTAAATGTGCTTTGCTTTCGGGTGAATTGTATAACAACACTTTTAGACTTGCAAAACCGAAGATAGACATTTCAAAAGGGAAATATTTATTCGATTCCCCTTTGAACCAGCAATTTGTTTTAAATTATAGTAGAAAGCTTTGGCTGCAAAGGGTTAAGATTACTTTCAATGAAAATATAGCCTGTATATATCAATATTAATAAGTTGTGATTATATATACATCGCATACACCTGTAAGCAGACCTAATGTCCTGCGTCACTGGTTTGTTTGAGCAGATTTGTTTAATTCCTGGCATGCATTTAGTTTAGGCTGCCTTTTCAGCTGCATATGTGAACGCACTTAGGCCTCCTAAAACCTCAACTGTGAACGGGGTCAGAAAAAGAGGGTCTAAATTTGAGGCATCCCAGGGCCCGCCTAATAAGTGTGAATGGGGTCTTATTGTCAGTAGACAATCTGATACAAATGACAGAGAAGCAAAACCTGTTCCAAGTTGTCTTCAGGCCCTTTGTTTATTCTTAGATTGCATCAGCCTGGTTAGATAATAAATTTACCTTCAGAAAAGATCTGTCAGTTTTAAGATTGCAAATATTTTTAGAACTAAGTCCATTTTAGCATTTTGCTCTGAAAGACAACAGTGAACTACTTCCTCACCTTATTTCCTCACCTCCAGCCCTCGGTATGGATCCAGATGCTGTTTTGCAAGATAAGTTATTTGCAATGGCAAATAACAATTTTGTCAGCAGAACTGATATAAGAGAATAGATATGAACATATGCAAACCCATATGAAATGCATATGAAATTAAGTAAAAATAGAAATAGACAGAGGGTGTAAGCTACCCTTTCAATATGACCTGTTTTATGCTGCTGGGGACATTGGAAAAAATAAACTGGTATTAAATGGAAACTTGCAGTTGCAGTTGGTCTTTGGATAGGCTGGCTGTTTTATTGTTCCGCTGAAGGCAGGGCTGATGAACGCTGTAGTGAAACTTCCCTTTGTGACTTAATTGTTGTGTCCTCTCCTCCCAGCATCTGAAAACAACAGCGTTGTTTTGTTTCTGGTACCATACCACATGTTGGTGCCCGCCTTTTGTTTTTCCATCTCAGGTTAGAGTAGTGTTATTCAAATACATCATCTTGTCAAGTTAAGGTCTAATCTAATAATACAAATCATATTTGAACATTGATTATGGTCTAGCAGGAAAAAATATTAAGAAGAGGAAAAGGAAGAAGAAAAAACAACAAACAAAACAAAACCAATCAGCTGCCTTAATAAAAAAATAATAATAATAAAAAAACAACCAAGCTGAATTACATTGCTGTGAGCTGTACTGCAGTACCTCTGCATATAACCTCTCTAATTCCTCCAGTGACAATCTTTTCACTGAAAGAGGCTTACAGCTTAGAGAAAATAATGAAAATAGTTGAAATGTTGGCTGAGTGTCAGTCATTGCCCTAGTGGAGAAAAAGAGGATTGACATTTCATATTTGTTATATATTGAGGACTTTGTTTTAACTACCATAGGCTCAGTTGTTAACCATGGTCAGATAGGTCCTAGATATAAACTCTGCATCCTAGTGCTTAAACACATTGGTGTTAGTGATTAATGTTCTCCAGCCGGATGTCACAAGGCAAGAGTGAAAATAATACAATCCTAATCTTCTGATCAGTGTGTGACACCCATGGGAAATTTAAAAAAAAGTTATTGCATGTGTACAGATAAACCACTGCAAATACAGTACATTTAAGGGGTGGGGGGAGATGAAAATCTTTAGATCATTAATAATCCACATTTGAAGACTCAAATTGTAGAATTGCTGACCTTGTTTCTGAGCAGCTGGTGTACTGCAGTATTGCCACCAGGCAGTGGACCTGGAGTTGTTCTTCGGCCGTGCCTTTAAGAAGGACTGAGTACTGCTATCTGCTGTCTGCTGCCTGCTGCTGTCAACCTTGTGTGTGTTTCTGGGAAGCCTCTCACTGACTTCTCAGAGCTCCCTGTCCCCGGGCCCGGTCCTGCCCTGCTGAGACAGCAGTGTGTCCTAATGGCTGGGATTCTGTGGGTGAAATGGAGTGTAAGTAATCCAGGCCAGTGATAGCTCAAACCTCCCAGCATCTTCCTCCTTTCTTCCTTCTCGTTCCTCACGGTAAATTTTCATGAATTAACCCAGCTGGTCACTGAGCAATTATATTTAAGGCAGCTTTTTGACTTGCTCATTTCAGTCCCTGCATTTGACTGCTGTTGGCTTTTTCACGTCTCTGATGCTGAAATGTCTTGTGTGAACTACATTTGACATTGGTCCATACAGTTTTTCACCAGTATATGTGTGACTTTCTTATCATATAATAAAGATAGATTGAAATGATACAATATCTGCTACAACAGTTCTGTAGAATTATTAAAATTAAAATACTTTGTTTAATGTCACTGTGTATAACACTGTGATCTAGCTATGGGAAAAAAAAAATATTGCCAACTGATGTTGAATAAGAATAACAAACATTAGCAAACCGAGAACATTTTAATACTCTGGAGGCTAAACCAACAAATTGGAAGTTTTACTGCTTTGTATTTTGAAGTAAAAGTTGATAAGACCATTACCAAGTACCTGAGCTAGAGGAGGCAAAGATAACTATTTTTAGGTAACAGTTAAATGGCACTGGTGTTGTATGATTCCAAAAAAGTTACAAGAAAGAAATAGTACAAGACGTCTGACATAGCCGAAGAACTGTGGTGCTGTATATAAGCATAACCTGTTAAACCCTTATCTGAATGCCCTTTCTGTGCTGTTTAACAGGTGGAGATGTTTAATGTGCAGGACAGCTGATGCCAGACAGAGCAGTATCCCCACACTCCTGTTTGATTTTGTTTTCTGTGTACTGTCTTAAGGTGATCACTTTTGCTCTCTGGCGACACTGGAACTGATCCCTGAGACCCCCCCTGAATCTCCACAGTTTGAAAAATATATGGAGAGGAGTACGAAGAGATGATACAATGATTTCCTTTCAAGTTTTCAGAATTTATAAGGGGGGAGTATAGCAGTGTATATTTGAGAATTTGAAAATATTCTTATTGAAACGGATTGATACTTGGGGTTGTGGTGTCATATAAACTTTAGATTTTTTATGTTGCCTCTAAATACAGACTTAAAAAGTGGGATCAATGCCAGTCTTGTTTCCCTTCTTCAGTTTCAGATCTTCATGCTTAAATAGGACTTCAAGTGCAAATGTTTTTATTATGACAGCAGCTTCTAGAACACGTGTTCATTTGTTTTATGTTTATTGCGGTTATTGTGGGTAGCATTCAATAGCCAAGCAGTTTTGACATTCTGAAATAATGCAGAAAGATTATGTGCCTGTGATGAGAACATTAAATCTGTGTGAGATTAAGAAAAGGAAGAAGAAGGTGGAGGAAGGAGGGGGTGGGGGGTTAATGCTACTGTTTGTGATTAGTCCTGCTTTGCATCCTGGGGTGCAGGGTGAGAGCCTGCTCTGTTATTTTGATGACATGTAAAATCCTCTGCACTCTTTCCTCATAGAGTAAACACCAGGTGATCTGCAACAGTATAGTAGTCATCAGATGAAAGTGACCTGATAATCCTGGCTGTATTACTACGTGCAAATCCTATAAGCAGCTGTGTGTGGTACTTCTGTCATTTCCAGCTGAATGTTTTTAAAGTCCACGTGTTGTCCTGTGTAGCTCCTAGGTTGACAAAGATAATGGCAACATGTTATCTGTTTATTAAACCCCAAACGGCAGATTATAAACTAGGAAGGGTGCCAAAGAATGCTGGGAAATAGAACCTGCGGAGCCAAGACACTTTAAGGCTGGTGGCTATAGTCTCCATTGAGGCTGTGCGTCCTGCAGTAAGGTACTGTAAGTATCCTACTAGCAAAGCTGTATTTCAGTTTTGTAATTATTTAGAACAGGCTTTATTGGCATAGCTGGAAGTTCCTCTCGTAAAAGACCTAGTCAGTGCTGGCCCTCTCATTTTATAATGAACAGCCTCACGCTTATGGTGGTGCAGTCGATGCCATTTACTTTCAGCAAGCAGAGTGGTAATTAGTGCCAGGGGCTCTTTGGTTGCGTCAAGGCTCCATTGAAACACAGTCCCTAAGCCACTTAAAGCTTTTACTGTGGAGGAACGGAAAAAGCGATAGTGGATGTTTCTTAGAAGCTTATTGAACCTTTGTTAGTCTACTGTTACTGTAAAATGTGATGTCTGTTCGCTGTCAAGATGAAAATAATGGAGCAAAACCATTAAAGCAATTAGACAACCATAGACGATGTAACGAGAGAGGTAAAACTGGAGAATTATGCTGCATACACTTGGAAATGTATCCTTTTTTTTCTTTTTATTATTATCCATTCAAAATGTCCCTTATGCTCTCTCTATATATATACATATTAAATAACAATATTATGTATTTAACTGGAACATTATTGTACAGGTTAGGGTGAGTAGTTCAGTTTCTTTAAAATAAATTAAAACTATCTTTGCCCCCTTAATTCATAACAGGCGTGTTGCTTTCTCGGCCCAGTTGCAGTGCAGCTCTGAGGCTTTGACCATTTAGTAATAATGAATGATAATAGACAGCTTTCTGCGGGAGATGTGAAGTTAATAGCTGTTGAACTTGGCAGTCCACAGAACAGCAATGTTCAAACATATGTTGAAGAGTCTTCTTTTTTTCATTGTATCTCTTTTCATCTGTTGCAAATGCTTATGCTGAAACCTGGGTTTCTGTGCAACAAACCAAATTTATTTTTCCAAACAAACCTTATTTAGGCTCACAAGATTTCCTTAACTGATTTATTCATTTAACTCTTGATAAATATTGGCTGATTGGGAACAATCTCTCTTGGAAACATAGGCTAGTTTTTTCTGTACAGGTTTTGATGTCATTTATAACTACTGTTGATTTATTTTATGAACTGGTTTTATGACCCAATTGAAGTACTGGGTGATTGAAGTTCACAAACATGTCTAATGTGTTTATTATATGTCTATTAAACACATTATTTTAATAAAGGTCTAAAAAGGTTATGTAAGAGAATGGCAAAGTTTAAGTTAACATACAGGCTGAATTATCAATAGTATAAACGTTTCTCTACATTTTCCCCACATACAAATCAAATCAGTTTTTGTGTGATCAGGTTGTGTGTTCATATGTTTTGGATACCCATGTGTTCACAGTATACAACCAGGTAAAATCAGGGGTTGAGTCAAAAATGAGGGGAAGAAGCAGAGATTTACGGTATGTGGTACCTTGAAATGCACCCACAGTTAGGCTACCATACCATGTCTTATATTTTCCAAAGTGTGTCGGTCATACCTGGGTTTTTATTAATATTGAGCTGCACTATCTTCAGTTTTTAAAATGCTATACAATGCCTCCATCTTACTGTAAATAAAGACCCTAACCCTGTCACTCTACTAACATTGTTTTTGGAAAGATTAGGTTGGGGCAAATGCCAACAGCTGACTAAATATTGGATTCTGTCTGCATTGTTCTAAATACAGTGTGAACACTGTCCTCAGTACACTTGAAGTGCAAGTTGCACAGATAATCTGTTCCTCTGAGGAACAAAATCATTGTTTTTTTACAGAGGCCTGCTTAGATCTGGAAGATAAGACATTAATACATCAGAATGACATTAAGATCTCTGATCAGATGCACTTTAGTTTGTAGTGATGAGATTATTCTTTATTGTTATACCTTGCTTAGTTTCACAGGACATACTTATTCATGGTTGTTTGCCAATGCAGTTCCATGTACTTTATTTTCTTTGTTTTCTCAGAGATCTCTATTGCATTTGTTTGATTTTCCCTTCTGCTCTGTAATTTCAGTGTTCTGGCTTCCTCTGAACGAGGGGTGTAACGGTATGATAACCTTCACAAAACATATCACGGTATTACGGTGTCACGGTATTATGGTGTATTACTAATATTATTAGCAATTTAATTTTTAATGTATTAAATATGTTTGATAAACACACAGACATATTTCAGTTATAACCAATGAACTTGAACTTTATTTTGGATATCTTCAGATTTATTTATCTTGAACTTTAGGCTCTTATCTTTTAATCAGACAAGAGGCAACAAAACAAATATTTTATGCAATACCTTGAATGAGAAAATGGCAACGGTATGACAACTGTCTGTTTTTCAAACCGAGGTGCACTGTGAAACCGTGAAACCGTTACATCCCTACTCTGAACTGTCTTCCTTGTAACTTTTTTAACCCCTTCTCCAATGATACAGACCACTGACCCCTGTCTTAAGTGTGTAACATGGTAACAATAGTACAGAAGTGTCCTGAACCCAGCATACATGTTGGAAAATGCATGCAGCCATATGCAATGGGTTTATTTGCCACTGTTTTAGATAATGCATAAAAAATGTTAAAAAAATAATAATTTAGTTGTCACTGAGTAGTTTGTACATTGAAGCCACTTACATTATGCAATTTTGCATTCTCTCAAACTCAGCAGGAGATTCTACAATCCCAAACTAATGAGACTATATAGCACTGGTATGCAGGGAGCCTACACTGTTTATGTTAGCCTTGAAGTCCTTATCAAATGCAAGATTTAAATACCAATTGCCAGACTTGTTTTAGGATGCAAAAACTGAAACAAACGTACATAGCTATCATTATATGTAGTTGCCTTTAGTTAGTTTCACTTAAAAACGTGATGGTCTGTTGACTCCATCTTGATGAAGGGCAACCTCTTAGCCGTTACTAATGCCAGTGCTTGGGGATGGCCAAACGTATGTGGGCCCAGTGTTCTACAGTTTGAAAGACTGCTAAAATTGATACCATGATATATGCTGGAATGTTGGGTGGATAATGGAAAAAGTCTCAAATGTGAAAAATTCTGAGTTATAAAGGCAACCATGGAAAACTAACTTTGTTACCAGGGTAACCATTTGTTCTTGAGATAGCATTAACAGATTATTTTTACCAAAGCAGGCTTTCAGAATAATTTGGACAGGCTACTGATATGAAGTAGGCTATAACCTACATACCAAATTCAGTCTTTTGGCTTGCTTATGAAAATACTGCTTTGATACATGCTTTACTTTTAGAATAACTTATCCTATATTCCTTCACAAATGAGCTGTTTATGAATGTAATTGCAGACAATAATAGTTGGGTGTACAGTGCACCAGACAGTCCATAATTATCTGCCCATTTGCTGGGTGTTTCTGCACTTTTGTTATGAAGCTTAGCCATCAACCTCCATGTCAACAACTCTCCTATGCCTGTGCTGAGTGTAACACAGGTGGAAAAAGGGAGGGAGTTCTCATTGACACGCATCTCCTACACGGAGAACCTGTGTTCTGCTAATTTGGATTATTTGGTGGAGGACAATCGGGTGACTTAAATCCTCCCATACTTGCTCAGTCTGGGCTGCACACCTAAGCTAAAGAATAGAGGTGAGAGTTTCATATGGGTAAGCTCTAATTGTTCCACCGTTGGGGTCAATTCCAATTCCCTTTTTCAGACCCATTCCAAATTCCAATTAGGGTTGTAAGGAAGTTCGAATCCCCGCACATGTTTATCAAATCTGAACTCAGTTGAATACTAAACCAAATGAATTTGAATTTGTAGCAAAGTATTTCTGTCTACCATTGCAACAAATACATGCATGAATTCAGTCCGCTCATTCACTCAGTACGGTCCAAATGTTGTTTTGCAGAGAGAAGGGATGATGTGATTGTTACAGATAGGGCTGTAATGCTGTCGGAGCGCACCAGAGCACCAATCTGTTAAGGCAGAACTCCTCTGACACAGGGGTGTAGTGGAGCCGGGCGGAGCGGCGCCACTCTTTCAACCCCATGCTTCTCAATATTTCAAATTATTAATAAATGTATTTAAAACATTTCCTTGCGCGGTGTATTTGTATGAAATAATATGATGAGAATAAGTAATAAAGCCCACTTATTAACGTAATTCAGATTAAAACTCCTATCTTTTTTATTCTACAATTACAGCACTGGAGATGACTACATATTTTGGTGAAACTATAATTCAATGAAAGGAAAGCCCGTTGTTGTGGAAAATGAACCAGTATTGACTATCTGTCCTTGCTAGATAGGCCGAAGTGCATCTTTCTGCGCCACCCTACGAAGTGAATGTATTTTCAGTGTCGGTGCCATCTGTGGCGGGGTTGACGTGTGTGTTTTAACCTCACTCACTCACATATTAGCTCTATTTTTTGTTTCTCCTAATTATTACATCATTTACTCGAGTACTTGGGTTTGACCCTGTCCTTCTTTGGATGGTTATTTTCTTGACCACATAACTGATGCCAAACATGCCCGCGCATCATCACTTCACAGTTAAACCCCTGCATGTCAACTCCCCCTGTGATGCTCATCACAGGAGCTACTGCCTAATGAAACAGAGCTGCTTGTGTTTTTGAAATGTAATGTGCAACTATTAGCCTAAACTACATATAAATAGTAAAGTGACTAGTAATAGTATTAGATGCATGTTAAGAACTTAAGAAACCATGTTGAATTGTAATGTTTGCATCTGAACAGGTAATTCAAAATGCCTGAAGACTCATGCAATTGTTCATTTGAACAGTGAAATAATAGTAATACAAGTACTCCATTACATTCAATTTTAGGAATATGAGCTGATGTTTTTTCAGCTCGATTTCACATTTATAGCATTTAAATAAAATGTTTTTTATTTTATTTATTTTTTAAATAAAAACTGTAGCAAACTGATTTGACAGTAATACTAACAAATACAAACTGCCCCTCAACCTACAACTAATTACGCTATGTCCTTCGCTAATACTTATATTATTATTATTATTATTATTATTATTATTATTATTATTATTATTATTAATAATACAACTGTTGAACCATTTCACCATCTTAATAAAAAGAAAATTATACTTTCTGCATGTGTTTGCATTGCTTTCCAATTCATTAAAATGCAAACAAAGGTTTATTAATTTTATACAAATGATATCCATCTAAATTAGCGGGGGTGGGGGTGCTTGCAGATCGAGTTCAGCCCGGCGACGAGAGCGGGGCGGACCGTGTGCGCTTGCGCATTAAAGTGTCTCTTGGTTGTGTTGGTTATTGTGTCAGTTCACTCTCCTGCACCTCTGTTTGTGTTTCTGATGCTCATTTCAGCAGCATTCGACACGTGTGGAAGAACCGGGAAGAACGCAAAGCGTCCTAATGACGAAAAATACTGCCGTAAAGATTGCAATTTGCGACACCACGATATAAACGATATAGCATAATATGAAACGATAGACGTTTTTCTATCGTCATACGATATATATCGTCATATCGCACAGCCCTAGATGCAGTGCAATACTCAGAACTTGATACATGCAAACAATTAGACAATCTTGCAGTCATTTCTTATTTTTTAAGAAGAAATTAGCAAAACAACACTTTCATGTTATAGCTTTATTTGATCATGTCATCGTGATCTTCACGAGAACAGCCTGAGTCACTTTTCCCGTGACTCCAGGCTGTTTGTCATTGTTCTTCAAGCGGAAAGGAGAGCAAGGGTACAGGAAGAGGGGCTTGGCCGTGGCGACTGGGGTGGAGGGGTGGCTCTGTGCTGCCTGACTCCAGTGTGGTTTCCGGAGAAACGCTTGGTTATTAATAGCAGTAAGTTCCTCTCAGGAACCTGCTTTTGTTATCTGTTCATTAGCCACTGCTGGCCTATTGCTGTGCCTCAATTACAGTTCTAGGTTTGCAGATTCAAAGTTAGTTTCTTAAATTAATAATCTCTTCTGTTTAGGTGGTTTAGAGTTTTCAGTCCTGTCCTCTGGACACCCTGTGTCTTAATCAGACTAATTGAACCCTTTAATTTATTTTATTTGGTCTTCACCTGATTAGTTGAACATGGTTGGTAATTAACCCACGCCAAGTACTAAGTGCTTGGTTCCATTTTTCTGCTTGTGTAAGTGTATTGGTTCACTGATTCAGGTTTCAACCTAAGCAATTTGCTTAGTGTAATAGGCCTACTAAGACAGAAATGGGAGAATGCATGATGCAGTTTAATTGCTACATGTAGGCCTATTTGTACAACATTATGTGACTTGTTTACATGAGCAACAATGTATTCAACAATCTGTACACCTGATTTTTTTAAATCCAAAAGCCAATAGATCACTTAGTCAATGTAATTAAGAGCTCTAAGTTGGAACCAAACCCAAAAGACACTTGGGATCCTCAGGACCAGTTGAGCAGTAGAAAAATAGGTTTGAGTTAAGTCGTTTCAAAAATACTGTACATGGTTTCTGTCTGGAAGATATAAGATTCTGTTCTAGAAATCACAGGGCATTCATGGCAACGATGCAGATGTTCTTAGCTTGGCATCACATTCCCAAGTGCTATAATTGCACACATGAATGATATTGGAGTAGTAAGCAACGATGTTGTACTTACAAATTGTCAAAAGGCTTTAAATCAGATCCATGAAATGAAAGAGTGAATGTGCCAGAGGAGCCTGCTGGTAGCTGAAGCTCAGTGCTGTGGTGGCAGCGTGCACTCCCGTCTGGCTGAAGGCTGTTGCCTGTGCTGTCCTGCAGCTGGCACGACACTGATCTTGGCTGACCACAGTGGAATCCACTGCTTGCCTTCCTGTCTCTCGGAAGACACCACTTGAAAGCATATTGTCCTCCCGACCCTGCTCCGCATTTGACCTGTGGGAGATCTATTAGTCTCAGTGGCTCCAGCCCCGTGTGAGAAAGATGTAGGACTACTTGCAAGCGCTCAGCTGTGGAAGGTGCAGCAACTTGTTTTCTCTGCTTGGATTGAGCACCCCTTCTCTTTCTCACAGTTTACCATATATTCAAGGAAGTGTTCACTGGCATTGCAACTTTTTGGGGATGAAAGGATTCAAAACGCAATCAAAGAGATAATAAATTTCACTATGAACTTTGTCATTGGTGTCTGCCAAAAGCTGCTTCCCCCCTTTTCCTTGGTATAAGGAAAGATGCCATATAGTACTGTTGTTATTAAAATATCCAAATTGTGGTATCACTTTCAGTCTTTATCCTCTTGAGGTTGTTGGCTTTTAAACAGTTTTCACTAGGGTCTAGCTTTATTTCACTGGGAACCCAAGGACTTCTCAGTTTGTTGTTTCTTTGTTCTCATTTTCTGACACCTGGATCTTATAGTGTTTGTCACTGGCACATTTAAAATAATACCTCAAAACAAATATGTCTGGCTGTGCCCTATCTTTCTTCTGACTGGTTGAAGTAATACTGTAATTAATTTAGTTCTAGGAGACCGGATACTGCCAGTAGTCCTCTGTGCTATTTGTGAGCTGCTGAGTTTCGGCCAAGTATACAAGATATGTTGCTCAATTTGAAGACGTGATAAATGAACAACGGTGCTTAGGGCTAGGCAGCAGTAGTCCACTACACTCCATAAAGCTCTGCTAGGGAAGGCAGCACCTCCAGCTCCGATTCCTTCATCTTCAGATATTGTCTGTGCAAAGCAGATTTTTATACTGCATAGTGCATCTTCTCATAATAATAACAATGAATCAATACATTAGATCTGTATGCTGTCTCCTATTAATAGTTTATTGATTTAAATGGAAGGACTTTTTTCTGTGTCTGTTCTGTTGTAGAATTGCTAAGGTTTCCTCTATATATTCCAAGTAAAGTGGGTTATAGAGAGAACTGAATCTTCTTCATTTAATACCAGGTGAAAATATCATCTAGGCTACTTAAGCAAAAAAAAATGTAAACCCTCTAACATAAACAAATTATCTTGTTCAGCAAAAAATAACCCATAAAAAGGCTCCAGCTTTTCTAATGACTTTATTATTTGTAAAAGGCTTGACTTCATGTGAAGGTAATTAAAGGAAGATTTGATATTCAGACTTTGCATCTTTTCATTTCCAAATTAACAGATTTGTAGGGTCTAAGGAATACTATGTGAGTTTTCTAACATTGTTTATATTATTTTTGAAGAATGTATACATTTTAAAAATAATAAATATCTTTACAGAACAGGGGAAAACAATCTTTCATTTATATTTTGTTCATTGTTGTCAACTCTACCAGCTTTATGCATTAGTGTGAAAGAATATTGATTAAAATAAAACCAAATACAGATAAAAGGGGATCTTTATTGATTGTCAGTGTGCATAAAATAAATTTGCTGAGTTTTGCTTCGTTCAAGGTTATATGGCTTTTAGAGAGACAGGGACCACTGTAGTAATCAGTTTGCTGACTGAATTAACCACTGTCCGGTCTGTTTACTAGTCAGTCTGCATCGCCTGCTTTAATGAACTAATGTGTTTAACTTTATTTTTGTAACTCTAAAGCTCCCCCATTATGTCTTTACATTACATTAAGCCTAGAGCTACAGAAAGACTTCAGGTTGTCTTATTGCTTTCCATTGGTTTGCTTTTCTCTCTAACTTTGTAGAAACTTAAATTAAATCATGGAATTATTAGATTGATTTAGATTCTTCTTTTTTGATTATAGAAACCAGGTTCTTCACTGTACTTTAGATCCCCTACATATTTTCATTAAAATAAGATCTTTAATACATGGTAAATATTCAGTGAGTTTAACACAGGAATATTGCTGGCAGAAATGCAACATAAGCAAACTTAAATGGATTATTACTTTACAGCAATACTCCTTGAAATACTTTTGCACATTTAAAAAAAAAAATGTAAAAAATAACTGGTGTTTGCACTTTCTAACTCCTGAGGACGTTAACACACAAATTACAATGAAAATGTAAATTATATCCTTAATGGATTATTGTAATGTGAATGGTTTGTTTTTAATCATGGAAATGTGTACAGGAAAGTAAGAACAATCTAAAATGAAGCTGAAACACTACCAACTACATTCTTTCTGCTCTAATTTTCCTTTTGTAAAATGTTAGTAAATTGTTACGCATCAATACGAAATGGATGTTATCTATCGCTGTCTAGGCTGAAAATAGCTTCTGTGCAATGTAAAATGGACAGCTCTAATGGCTTTTTATAGAGTTCATTATTCCAGTTTCCTGCCTATTCATGTCATACCGATTCCAAGTGGGCTAATTGTCATAGACTGTTATGCCGTCTCAGGTCATTTGCATTGGTGTCTTTCTGTGCTGTCAGTCGTATCTCAGGATTGTAATCAGTGGTCCGTATTGAATATTGATTCTTCACTGCAATCCCTGTCCGCTAATAAGTACTGTATAAATAGCTTTTAATCAGGGTGTAAACTTTATAGTCATGGATCTCGGTAACACTGTTTACTTTTTACAAGTACTACCATGCATTTTACTATCATGTTTACCAAAGCTTTAGGTTAATGTGTGTCTTGACTTCAAGGTGATTGTTAGGATTACATAAGTGGTTCATTGACTAAATAAAAAGTTTATATCTGCCTTTTTCTGTTCTTTAATTTCTCGACTAAATACGGATTCTATTTTGTTCTGTAATTTCTTTAACTGTCACCATGAGTATGATAATAATAAAAAAAATTGCAGGGCAGAGAAGAGAGGAATATCATCTGAGTGGTGGAGGCCTCTGTGGAAACTACTTTGTCAGATATCTGTCCCATTCATTTTGTAAATGCAATCTGAGTAGAAATGGCAAGAGGAAATTAAATCAAACCAACATATTTGAATCAAAGTTAAAAAGATGAGCATGGTGTGTACTGGTCCCTTAAACCATTAAAAGCTAGTGATACTGTATCACTGTTTTAAATGCTTTGGCTGAGTCTGTGCTGAAAGGGCATTGTGTGCAGCCTGTGCTTGGCTCACCTCCTCCCCCCACACCTACTCCTCCTGACCCAGTACCCACTCAAACAGGGGCACCGTGGGCCTTATGGAAGCCATTTTTAATAACACGGCTGTATGCTCTGCTTCTGCTTTCCAGACAGCAGTGTGCGAGTAGCCACAGCAATCATCTTCTTGTCCTTGTTTGACTGTGTGTGGTCCTATAATCTGTGGGGAAAAGGGGAAAAGTTCAGCCTCTGTTTTAATGTCATCAGATAAAAACAAATCTCATGGAATCTCTTGACTTACTTACTAACAAACAAATTCATAAAAATGAATAAATGCGTGTGATAAAATGGACTAGGCCCTGCTCACTATCATTTCACTCTTCACAGGACCTTGATTTGGTCAAGCCTTATTCATTTGTTTTTCTTAATTTTATTCATAATCTGTACATTTAATGGTCAAGTGTTTTTGACAAGTGTTTGTGTGATAGATTAAAAATAATTATAAATGTACACCATTTATTAGTCTTCCTATTATTATTATTATTATTATTATTATTATTATTATTATTAAGACCGGCTGATCCGTGGGCTCCATATTTTATGTTTTCCTAAAATGCAGCATGCAGCACAGATGGTATTAATTGTAGTTGCGCACAACATTTTAATTAATCAGCAAGCTTGACCCTAACCAGTGGCCAATTTAATATCTTGATTAAATGATATGTGAACCTCACGCTTTCAATCTAGTGTTTATAATCTTTGCTCTTTAGCCAGTATTTTATTTGTTCCTGTTGCATTTCCTCTGGTGTATTGTGCCATTCTTCCTACCTTGCTGTCACTAGAGCTGGGACCTGTATGTTGTATGTGAATCTGAAAGGAACACAACATGCCAGAGAAACAACAGTTGTGATCCAAGGTTCAAATACCGTCAAGAGATGAAGGACACTGTCAAAATATGAGAGGGATAAAAAGTACGCTTCGCAATAAAATATGTGGGCTATTTTTTGTTAAATTTTTTGGACCTATCTTTAAGGCAATTTATTTTGCATTATTTGTATAATTCATTGAATACTAGCTCTGTATATTTGTTCTTACAGATTTGTTTAGGCTAGCCCATTGTTATTTTTGGTGCTTATTGTTTGATGCAAGGGACCAAAACATGTGTAGTACTAACAATAGACCTGAATGACAATGGGGCTATGTGAAACTGTTTTGCACAACTCGGCAAAGGTTATTCAAAAGCTAAGATACAGCAGCTTGGAGAGAGGTGTTACTCTTATGCAGTCTTTGCTCAGAGTTAACTGAAATAACTGTTTGAGCTGCCCCAAAAGTCAGCTTCACACTGAGCCATTGTGAGAGCAGCTCCAGTCACACTGCAGGGCGGCACGAATGCCCGAGTGAGATCCTCACCACGCGCACGCTGGGCCTCACTGCAGGTCAGTCTCATTCCACACTCGTCCTACAAAGAAACAGAGCCAGTACTGTAATGCATTGTTCTCCTTTCTGCAGTGGTGAGGTGCACACTCCGATAGCAGGGAGATACTCTGCCAAATCATTGAATACTTTGTGAGCACATTTGTTTAAACTGCAGACTGTTATCAACCACAAACTCTATTTCCATACAGTTTTTATAATTTTCTCAGAGTTCACTAGGACAGTTCAGGGCATTGGATTACAGAGTGAAAAATATGCTTTAAGTTACTGGAGTTTTGATGATTATTACAATGTAAAGGATACTTTTTTAAATTTAATCTCAAACAATTGATACTTAAATTTTTGTTGCAATTCCATGTAATCTTAATTATGCTCAAAATTGTTTTTGAAATATGATCAATGTTATTCCTTTAATACAGTCTTCATAGACTATTTAAAATCATGTCCTGTACTTTAATGGTGTGCAGTAGAACTCACATTGGAAGTTTTTTGTGATACTTCTCTTTCAATTGTTGACCTCTTCGAACTGGTAACAGTAGCCATGTGGATAACCTTTCTCAGAATTTGTTTTACTGCTTCCCTTCTAAGTTTTGTTTTATTGGCCATTAGTGAGCAGCCTTGGAAGAGGTGCGTTGATGTATTTCCAAGGCTGTTGTGTTACTGGTCAGTCTGCTAAGGGAGTATATTGACCAGCTCCCCAAAGCCTCGTGGTTGTTACCCGTCAGTGAGCTAGATTGGACGTTGAGTTCCAATTTCCTATTGCCAGCATCCTACTACTGCTGCAGTAGAAAAGCTGTCAGTGAAGGTTTGGCTATGGTGGGGAAATGAATGTTTTATGAGTTTCTTTTTTAATTATGATTACAGTGGGTCTCATTGAATGCACTACCACATATTTTATTCTTAAATATAGGCTGTTAATGGGAGGATTCATGATTTGAGAATATATTATTTATGTCTAAGGGTTCGTCACCGGGTGTCCCATTCGTATGGACAATAACAAGTAAATGATGAACTTCTTACTTTGCACATGAAAATACTTTGTCAGAATCCATGAGGTAGAATGAGCAGCCAGCATGGGTCTGGATTGTTAGAAAATGTTAGAACAAATGCAAGAAATAGTAGGAATTTCATTTAAATGGTATTCTTCAAATTTTGTTCTTATAAACATTTTCACTAGTTACTTTTGATAATTGATGTAATTTCACAATTTAAAGATCGCGTGCTTACCTGGATCAGTTTATCTCTCTCGTTTTTCTGCTGCTGAATATTTTTCACATTTTTTTTTTTCTTGAAATGAAAATAAATCTGTGCCAAAACAACAATTGCTCATTTTGTAACCGTGTATGCTGTAATGGTAAGAGCAGTCTTAATGTGCCCCAGGGAGCTCTTTATATTGTGCTTAGGCTTTCATCCAGAGGTGCATTTGGAAGCCTGTACAGTCTGGAAGTGTGCATTAAGCAATCCGGACTTGTAAGAGTAAATATTTAATCAGAGAAAATGCGAAGTAGGAAATATTATATTTGGTATGGATAGAACATTTATTCTGTTTTGGACTATCAGACTTCATGCTCTTCTGATCATTTTACTTGATTAATTTGTATGGGTAGTGAAACCATCTCAAACAGTTGCATGCAAAGGCATTCAAATGTGCTCCAAGCATGTTGACCTCTCTTACAACCAGGGCCATGGTGGTGGATCTGTGCAGAGCTGTGCACTGCCCTGTCAGAGCAGGGGCTACAAAAGAGGTACTGAGCAGGGGGGGCAAAAGGCATTTGAGGGGGGGAGGCATGCAACTGGAAATGCTAGGGGATATCCTAGTATGATTTTTTTTCTCTCTCCTTTAAGCAGTCCAGCTTTTATCTATATTAGCTTTGTGTGCCCAGACAACCCGTGTGTGCCGCAGCCTGTTGAGCTGACGTTGACAATGAGAGGGAGAGGGAGAGCCAGGGTTTCCAGGGAGGGGGCTGTGTAGTGTGGAGTGATGTCATACTGCTCCAGTCTAGCTGGGCTGTGGAGCTGGAGGCTGTGGTGCTCCATGAATCTCTGCAACGGGCTGCTGGCTGACTGCGGGCTGGCTGCAGTCTGATTGGCCTCGGAGTCCTCCCGCTCACTGACTCACACGCGCTCCCTCTATTTCTCTCTGTATGATCGGATTTCAGGAAACAATCGACTCCTCCCTCCCTCTTTTCCTCCTCCCCACCCCCCTCTCACCAAACCCTGTACACACACTGCTGCCACTTCCTTGTGTCATGTATCCAAAATGAAAGCTGAAAGGGCTGTATGAACATAAAAAACGATAGAGAGAGAGTGTGTGTGTGTAAGAGAGAGAAGCAAGGAGGGAGGGAGGGAGGAACAGATAGAGGGAGCGTGTGTCCATTTCACAGCTCAAGACGAAAGAAAGACAGAAGGCAGTGGCTGAGTGCAGATGTGGGGCTGCGATCGCCAATGGCTGGCGGTGGGTTTCCTTTCTCAAACGGGCTGTTGTTCTACACGTCGTGTCTGGCCACTCACTGGACTGTTGAGAAGGTCTCTGGGGGGGTGGGGGGGGGGGTTGTGTGTGTAGGGAGTGAAATGTCATATAACAGTACAGGAAACTCTTTGAGCTCTGGAAAAGGGGGCTAAATGGCAAACTGCTGAGGTTTTGTTGAAGCGAAGGGAGCCGGGCAGCTCTGATTCTTTGTCATTTTTTAATCTGTCTTCTGAACAGCAATAGCCTGCGTTTGGCGGGAGGCAGGCAGGCTCCTGGACAGCACCATGTCTGCGGCTTGCTGTGGAGCTCTGAGGATTGACACATGCACTGAGATTCCCAGCATTTGTAGTCCAGTCGGTGTGCTGGCATGGCATTGCTCTCGCAGTGCTGTACAGTTCCACTAAGCGCTGGCAGCCAGCTGAGGCTTTCAAAGCACAGACGTGTCTTGGAAAACAATTCAGTCTTCAACTCCCTCTGCAGCTCTTTCATCAGCGCAAGGAGTATGCTGTAAGGGGAAATGGACTTGCATCTGTGGAGAGTAAAACTTGCAATCTAATGGATACATAGAAACATACTTTTTTTTTTTTAACCGTTTAACCTTGACCCTGAAGAACTCTGACCATTCATTCTAAGGATTTTCATAGATTGATTTTATGTATTCATTTATTTATTATTTTTTAAGTCTGCTAATCCATGCTTGTTACTCTGCATATCAAAGGGTAAGTCAGAAATGTGTTTGCTGTACATATTGTTAGCTGTAAAGAAATAATAATAACAGGCCTGAACATTATTTTAACAGTGTCTTGTGATCTTTCTGCAATGATTTACTGTTCCTCTAATAAAGGCCCATAGCATTAATTACAAAAACGTAAAGAAAAAATCTGCAAAATATTATTTATCATGGTATAGATAATAACATGACAGTTATTTGTTACAGTATAATTACCATTGTTGGTGTCAAGAATTCATCTCACTGAAATAAAACCAATAGAAAGAGGATAAACAAATGCAAAATGCAGGGCGACAGGGTTTTTGCATAGTACTGCCCATGCAAAAGATGCATTACAACTTACAATGTAACGTTTTTTGATACCACAAAATGTAATCCTCAGGGAACACGTTGCAGGCGTTTTGCACGAATTTCTAATCAATTATATTGCGTTTATTTTTCTTTCTTTGTTGAAATTGCAAGGTGTGAGTTAGGGGAAGAGGAAGGTGAGTAGTAGTTGTAGGGAAGTATTAATATCTGCTATATAATGTGCTGTGGCCTATTTACTGTCAAGGTATGGCCTTGTGTGACTTAGACAAAGTGCACTTAGCCACAAGTGCAGTGAAACCCGGCATGCGGTCAAGCACAGCATGTTGATTGGTGTGTTAGTGTACACCTGACTTCTCTATTCATGGTTCGAGTGTGCAGAGCTTTAAATAACTAAATACTGCGGCTCTTAATATTAACATTGGGTGCTTTTGGGTACATTGGTTACCAAGATATTGTTTTAAGGTTTGGTGTAGGGTTTAAACAATCCCTTTAACCTTTAAACAGTTAAATAACACTAAAGGAACATTCCACCTGTAGACAGGTTTCGACTTGTTTGGTGTTTGTGGAGATTTACATTAAGTGGACAGGCAGTAACACACAGTCAAGAAAAGATCTGGTGCAACTTTTTTTCAGTGACATTTGTTCTGGGGGTGGAAAGACTTTATGAACACAAAATTAACTGTTCCACAGCAGGATTCTTAGTTGTAAGGAACTGTAGGAAAAAAGAAACCAGATATAAGCAACTAGTTTAATTTTATTGAGCATTGTATGCTTGTATAGTGTATACTTTATTGTATATTGTTCTGCTATTAAAATACTGTACTATCAATATCAATTAGGCTAGTCCTATCGCAAACAAATATACGTTTGTTGGACATTTTAACAGTAAAAATGTACATATTTGATCTGACACCTGTAAAACTATTACGATTACAACCTATCAAAAGTACTATGTAGCTCCCTGTTCCAGACAACAGTTTTTGATTTAAAGTAACATAATATATTTGCATTATCCTTGGTATCCTATTTACAATAATGACTTTGCATTAAATCAACATTATGAAATCTCATTCTCAACTCAGCCCAGTTACTTACATCATGACAAATACCACACTGTTCCCTGATGGAGTAGGAACTCTTTTCATGAGCACCTAGATAGAGCCTAGTAACTGACAGCTGTTTAGGGCTGACTGATTGTAAAGCGCTTCCTCACCCAGTCCTTGTGATGTTTGCAGACTTTGTAAATGTAACGTTTATGTTTACAATTAACTGCTAGCTCCCTCTCTATGTATTCATGTGTGTGTGTGTGTGTAGCAAAAAACAAGACTTTTTGCAAGGTGGTTGATGTGTGGAGGGAGGATTTCTGCGGGGCGTGTTGGTGCCTGAGTGGTATGCTCCCGCAGGTCTGTGTCCCCCCTGTAGGGTGGTCCTGCCAAGAGATCAATCAAGAGCCCAGCTGCTGAAGGGGTCATAATCTGGTCAATTATCTCATCCCACAAGCCCCTGCTTTAGCTCCTGCTGAGAGGCCTGGCTCTTCTCTTGGGTGTGCAGGCAGGCTGGAGGAACCGCTCCTGCTAAAGGGTGGAAATCTGTGACCTATCCCATATGCTTCCTCTGCATCAGGGAACAGCACCATAGATTCATGTGTTAGGTTTGTAGTCAAGCTTAAGTTGATCCTGGGCAGATTTGTGCCTTAAATTATTTAATTTGAAAACTATGGAGCAATGTTTTGCTGAGACTTTTCAAGTTGTCCTGAAAGCTGTTTGTTTGTTCAGTAACAGTATACATATGATTGCTGCCAGCGAAAATAAACCAAGTTCTTTAGAATGCAGAGTTTCAAGACTGTGTCATTCACAGCCTTCGACAGTGGTATGGTTAGAGTTGGATCCCACAAAGTATTTTTTCAAAGTTAAATATGTATATTTGTTTACCTACTTTGTTCCTAAAAGATCTGAAAGAAGGTTGCCAATGCAAAGCTTAATTTACACTCCAGCTTTTGGTTTCCATTGCTGATCTGGTGTTTCACGGTTGTTGCAATCTTTTATTTTGAACGAGAAGCTTTATTTTAACCTCACAGCCCTAAGGAAGTCATGGGCCCCACAGCTTGAAATGTGCAACTTGTGTTTATAAGGAAAGTTTGTATAGCTTTGAGTTCAATTAAATTTTGATGTGTTGATTCATGACAAGTGTTGTTTTTTTCCTTGAAGTGAATTTGGAGAGCTCATGATAGGTAAAGAAATGAAAGCATTGGAAACTGAGTCCCACACTATACAGCGTGGGAAGTAGGACTCTGCAAGCCCCATTAATTCCTAATTCAGCTCCAGACATCCTCCAAAGGTACCCAGAATTCCTGAATTGTACTATTGTATTGGATGCATGAAAACTTAGAATTGGCACTTGAGTGCTTTTCTGAATACTTGGGTTTTCAGATGTAATGCATGAGAGTTTATTTTAGCCCTGAGCACCTCTGTGTGCTTACCTATGACTGTAGGTAAGAGCAGTATTGAGAAAACAGTGTATAGCTATTGTGTCATAACTCTATTATGTAGGCAGAATCAATAGATCGTAGATCCATTTACAGATCTCCATATTTTATCTTTTAATTTTATGGGCAAACCCAAATATAGGAAGAACTGTTTGGATTGTGATAGGGAGTAGTCACTTGAGATCTAAATTGCAGGATCCAACTAGTAAAAATTATAATAGCGTAAGGAGTAGAAAAGAAGCTGTAGTATTTGTCATTCAGAAAGGTCCTTTATGGGTTGGAGGACTCTCACATCATTCATCCCTGAAGTATAGCACTCTCTGGGGAGGTGCCAGCAGCTCAGTGTGCATCAAATAAGCTAGAGAATTGAGGAGATGGATAGAAGCCCTGAAAAGTACACAGAAAGAAGCATCCCCCACCTGCAGGAGGAAGCTGCCCCAGCACTGAGGCTCCTTGAGCCAGAGAAAAAGGAAACGGGCTCAATAAGAATTAGGGTCCCCATTTTAGCAACAGTGTGTGGTGGTTTTTTAAATGCATAAAGCTTTAAAGGAGAATGAGTGACTGCACAAACAATTATATACAAACCGGGCCTGGTGAACTTGTTTGAAGATAAAGAGATTTAACAATTACTTGGTAACTTCTAATTAAAGAAATAAAGCTTTCAGGTCTCAAGTGATCGTTGCATGTCAAGCACTGAAACAGCAACACGTTCATGATAAAAGACAATTAAAGATGAAAATGTAACACTAGTAAAAAAATAAATAGCTTAAATAATAATATATATATATATATATTGAAAACTGCTGTGACTGTGCTGCTTCAATGTATTTATACTGTATTCCAACATTTCAGAAGAATGCTCAGTTGTTGCCGAGTGAGTGTGTGAGGAAGAGAAAGTTGCCTCATGTTTTCTCCAGAGTTAGTGTGCTAAAGGGCAGCATCTCCTCAAATATGGTACTTCATCCTTCCTGAAAGCCTCCTGTCTTCTAAAGCGAAGGAGATCAGATTCTGGTTTCCTCAGAAACAATGACATCACATTTCAAACATGCATTGCAACTCCACAAGGACAGACAGTAAGAAAAAGCTGATGTTGTTAAAGCTGTATGCTGTGTAGGTTCCAGAGCCAAACACCAGGAATGCTCAGCTCCTTCGCTGTGCTGGTCAGAGAGTTACAGGAACTGGTGTGTAAAGATATGCTTCCTATGAAAGACTGGGGGAAAAAATAAAACTATTACTACTCCTGCTAATGCTACTTCTGCTACTACATATAATAATACTTATAATATTTATGATAAAATATAATATGCAGTCTTAAGTACAGTGTTAATATTAATGATTGTTTTCTTCTACCAGTGCTAGAATCAAGCTACTTACCATATGCATTTAAAACATCAATGTAATATATCATATGTTAAATAAGTTGGCTTATTATGAGAGATCAGGATAAGACCAGACAGGTAGAAAACGGCAGCTTCTGAAGAGAGTGCATGTGTGAGCGAGTCCTTTTTAGGGGAGGTTTTAGGTTTACTAGTTGTCCTTGGGCAATTTTTACACGGTTTATTTTGTATTTTTGGTATTGTTGCACTAATTGCTTCCAGACAAGGTTGACTTTCTAGACTTTAATTCTTGATGTATTTAAGGAAGAAATTGAGTAAATGTACAGATAGGAAGCACCGTTTATTGAACATGGAAGTTGATTGATAAAGTACTAATAAATATATCTGCTGAAACTAGTTACAATGGGTGTGTTGTTATCCTGAATGATAACAGGATGTACAGTCAATTGAAGGTAGAAACAATGCTGAGTGCACCACTATTGTAATTTTGCACTGAAGTGTATGTTTTAGTCCGAAAGTTGTGCAGCGGGCCAATTGTATTTTCAGGTGTGCTAGTATTGTGCCGATTTCTCCTGGAGAGTAGAGGAGATTTGTTTTCACACTCTTGTTTTCATTTAACCAATTACATTTTTTTTTTTTTTTCTCTGTTGGTTTTCTGGTGTCTTTACAGTGGCTATGTCATAGTCTGAGGAATGTGTTTCTTGTTTCGGTTTCTCTGTGTTTATACTCAGAGTCATGAAAGGTAACCCTGGATACCATTCATACGCCATTAGGAAGACGGCTCTGAATTAAGGTATTGTGGCTGCACTGGAATCACTTCTATGTGGAAGGTGGCAGCTGTGAAACTTGGCACAGGATGACCTGGTTTGTTCTATGGAGCTCACAAAGCAGCCCAGTTGCTTTGCACATTGTGAGGCTCTGGTCTTTTCCTTTTGCACTCATTGGCCAGTCCTTGCCTTCTTGTAAGCAATCAATCACTTCTTCTGACTGCCCACCTGTCTTTGCTGTGTCAAAGTCTCAGTTAACACAGTGCCATTGTTTGTTTAGAACAGTCTTCATAGCTGTGATATAGTTCAATGTGTGAAGTGTGCATAATAACTGAAACTATGATTTCAGTTTAATTACTGAGGTATTAAATATTACTATCCTCACCCTCACTACATTAGATGCCTGGCTTACGAGGGTTAATTATCAATGTCGATACTAAGTTTTGAATATCATATGAACAATTTGCCAAAAAAGTTTGTTAAAGGTGTAGGTGGTGTGATTTTCATAGTGATTAGGTTATAGGAGCTCCATCACACAGCAAATATTAGGTGTACTGATACTAACAAATTTACGTTGAAAGTTGATTTTAAAATTCATGCCTAATGCCTGATTTCTTATTGGAATTCATATGTTTTTTGATTTGTATTTTTTATATAAATATTTGGTTTTAAACATGTTGCCTGAAGGGCACGGCAGTATTCAAAATCACGTCCTGGCTCCTCATGCCAAATTATTCGAGAGATGTTTTGCCTAAAGTTTGCAGGATTTGCTCATTGCAAATTCCTAATAGTCTTTATCCTCTCTCTCTCGCAGCTGTGATGTCTTGAAGCAGTCGCCTGGGCCTTTCAAAGGATGTGCTGCACGTGCTGATGGGAACGGCTGCTCCAATATGAATGTGCATGATGTTGGAGGGAGACGACGCTTTGAGGACTCTGAGTTCACCCTGCGGATCTATCCAGGGATTATTGCTGAGGGCACCATCTACTGCCCTGTCACGGCCCGCAAGAACACTACGGCTGCCGAGGTCATTGACCATCTCATAGACAAGCTTCAGCTGGACAAGACAAAATGCTACGTTCTAGCCGAGGTGAAGGAATTCGGTGGGGAGGAATGGATCCTGAACCCCACGGACTGCCCTGTCCAGCGCATGATGCTGTGGCCCCGCATGGCTCTGGAGAACCGATTCAGTGGAGAGGATTATCGCTTCCTGCTGCGCGAGAAGAACCTGGATGGTTCCATCCACTACGGCAACCTCCAGATGTGGCTGCGGGTGACGGAGGAGCGGCGCCGCATGGTGGAGAGGGGCTTCCTGCCCCAGCCGCAGCAGAAGGACTATGATGACCTGTGCAACTTGCCAAACCTCAATGAGAAGACACTCCTGGACAACCTGCGCAGCCGTTTCAAGCAGGAGAAGATCTACACCTATGTGGGCAGTATCCTCATCGTTATCAACCCCTTCAAGTTCCTCCCCATCTACAACCCCAAGTACGTCAAAATGTACGATAACCACCAGCTGGGGAAATTGGAGCCCCACATCTATGCAGTGGCAGACGTTGCGTACCACGCCATGCTGCAGGGCCGCAGGAACCAGTGCATTGTCATCTCCGGAGAGAGCGGCTCGGGTAAGACGCAGAGCACCAACTTCCTCATCCACCACCTCACCGCGCTCAGCCAGAAGGGATTTGCCAGTGGCGTGGAGCAGATCATCCTGGGAGCTGGGCCTGTCCTGGAGGTAAGACTGGTTTTGTGTACCAGCAATAGTTCATTTTCACAAAATAACCCTATTCATACTTAATGAAGAAAATAATAATGAGAAATTGAGTGCGCAGAGGTGGATAGATTTAAGAAAATTTGTAATTTTTCCTGAATCCCTAAGAACTGTCTCTGAATTGACTCCTTGATCATATTCTGTATTTTATTTGCTGTCACAGCATCACAATCATCAAAAATAGGAGCCTTGAGAACAAATAGTCTTTGTGACCACATTACACTTGGCAATGATATTTGGTTCTTTCCTTGCTTAGTGAACCATGGTTTTGCAGGCAGTCATGTGTAATTTCATCACTCACCAGACGGGACAGAAATGTCAAATGTTTGTTTTATTGATTACCTGTGACCTGCGTTTTCAGGCGTGTTCAGGGCTTTGCCTTCCTCCTCCTGTGGTGTCAAGTGCATGATTCTTTACAGAGGGTGCCTTGCTTGTGGTTTACAGGTGATATTTGGTAACTTTTTAATGCCTTTGGTTTAGAGTCGGATAAAAAAAAAAATGACCAAACACTCACTTGGCCCAGCTGTTACAATACTGTGATCATTTGGAAAACATTAATAATGCTTAATCCTGCTTGCCTGGGATTACTCACAGAGGCACTTTACTCTATCATGGTCCACAGCTTGATTCCCTTAAGTAGTGTCTTGAGAAGTTATTTATTTTTTTCCCCTATCTTTCTAAAGGCACGGCACTACTACAATACAACATGCCAAATACTTATTTCCCTCATTAACATGCAAATCAATTTATAACTTTTTTGAAATGCGTTTTTCTGGATTTTTTTGTTGTTATTCTGTCTCTCACTGTTAAAATACACCTACCATTAAAATTATAGACTGATCATTTCTTTGTTAGTGGGCAAACGTACAAAATCAGCAGGGGATCAAATACTTTTTTCCCTCACTGTATAATCCAAAATCTCTGGAAACCTGAATACCTACATACTGTAAATTCGCACTGCATTCACCTGGCTTTTCTGTACAGTTAGGCTTCATGTATGCATTTATAGTGGCTATTCCCATATGACGTAGAAACATTTGTGTGCAGCATTACCTCTGGCCTAATACTGATTATTTTACAAATTACATTTTAATTTGTATTACGATGGAACTTAGTCTTTTAACCCATCTATCCCCCCGTTTCATAATCCAACATTCTGATTTTATTCCCTTGTGGCAAGGGTTACTTATTTCAGCAAAGAAAGATTCAACTGTTCTTCAACAATTACTAATATTGAACCATCTACAGTCCTCCCACACAGATTTCCTTTGGTATAGCTCAGAGTCCCAGTGTTATATGATAAAGAGATCCCTGTATCTCTGTCTTCACCACCCTATAGTGTGCTTCCTTCTTTTAGATCAATTTTAACACCATTTAAGTCTAGTTTGTATGGGGTGGTACATTCCCATGAAAGTAAAATGATTACTAGTGATTTCATTTTTCAGAATAATAAATAACCCTGCCATATTCCCTTTACAAACCCCTCTGTGTCTGGAAGGATGATGAAATTAATATAAACACATCCATACTATAAAACACAATTTGATATTGACTTTTTTTCAATATCTGTAACAGTAACAAACTGTTTTCCTTGTCAACTACACTGATCAGCTTTGTGGATTAGGAGGAAAAAACAAACCCTTTATTTATGTTATTTATTATTATTTTTTTCAGAAAAGAAAGGTACCTCAGTGGTAATATTTAGGTTATGTTAAGGTTTCAGGGGTGCATACAGATGCCCTTTGAGGACAGTCATGAGGTGTCTGAGATGGAGCCGTTTGACATCTCTACGTACTGCTCATAGAGCAAGTATAGTTTCTTTTTTACCTCTATTTGGGTCTTCAACTCTGTTAAAATTATCAAACAGTCAAATAAATGAAAGACTTGATGTCAGCTAGTATTTTAATAAGTGTTTTAAGCAGCAGCTGTTTCATTACTGTGCAATGTACTTGCAATTGTGCCTTTGCATTTCATAATATTGTCTAGCATTTAATCACACTGACTCAAAAACCAAATCAAAAAAACTGTTATCGTTTCCATTTTTTAATTTATTTTTTGCTGATTACCAAAATGATCAGAAAAGCATTATGTTTTTTCTAAGATCCCCATAATCCTGGAGCCGACTTCAACAGAATAACATCCAAGAACGAGGACACGGGTCACACGATAGGTAGTGCAGAGGCGTTGGATGAACTCATTCAGGAATCCCGATCGGGGGCTGTTTGAAGGGTTGATATTTAAGGGTCTGGGTTAATTTCTAACTACCTGGCACAATCAAGTGGTATTAGAGCCTAGAATACCAACATTAAGTGTTTGTTCAGTGAGATTGGCTATCTCCACATTACTGATAAATGGCGTTGCTCAAGTGGACCAGGGAGTCCTGCTTTTTGCATACTCTTTGCCTTGTTCCAGAAGCTTTATAGCCTAGTACAGCACAGTGTTGTTCTGATAAAGAGGAGGAAGCAAAGGGCTTCAAAAGGTAGTGGGAATCAGCTCACGTCCACATGCTCTGCAGAGAATATAGATTTTTCACCTGGCCCAGGCACAACTCTTCATTTTGGAGCATTCACATATGAGTTAAAGCAATCCTGGGCCACCCTAAATGTCAAGTGTGAATGGGTTCTCTCACACAGAGGGTGGATTAGTGTAATATCAATCCTCCCATGAATTTCTTTGGAACACAGCTGTTACCTTAACCTAACCCCAGCTCCAGGCTGTTGTTTTAAAGAGCTTAACTTCAACATATCTTGCTTTTATACTTGGTCATGTTTTCTAAGAGGAGACCGATTATTTTTATTTTTACAGTTAGAATTACATTTGTTGGAAAACAAATTCTTCAACTTATTACGATTATCTTGGTGAGCAAATATACAGTATTTCTGTGTTTTTTCAGCAAACAAAAAATAAACATAATTTAGTCAAAAGTGATTTAGTAGATTCTTTTATCATACCGAATAACACAAACATGCAATGTATGGCATGTACACAGCAGTTCAGGAGTAACTATCACTATAAATACAGTTGTCCATACATTACAGTGTATACCATTTATGGGAGGAGAGAAGATCAGAATTGAACTTGTATTAAGGATGTTCTGGGAACTAGTAGTTCTAATGTATGCACCGCAGTGGTACTGGGTATAGTATCAGCAGTTTATAGGATTCATGCAGGGAGAAGCCTTAGACTACAACATGCGTTAGTGCTGTTCCCCTTTGGCTTCTCTCACCCTCTGATGCATTAACTTGACACTTTCATTCATCTGCAGCCATTTCACTCCTGAGAGAACAATGCAGAGCTGTATTGTTTGGTCCTTATTCCAAGAGACAGACACCGTAACGCAAGCAGCATTCATTGCTCTCCTTCCAACATCACGTCTTCAACAATTGTTCTATTATTGTATGATATGATCAACAAAGGTGGAAGTCCTTATTTATGTGTAACGAGTTTGAGGCATATAATATGTCTTCCCTGTTTGGGCTTGACAGGAACTGGGCAGTTCCACATATGTTATAGGCCTATATGTTGCTGATGGCGTATGGAAGTTTGTGAGGATTGTGGCTCTAATGATAAATTTAATATTTGCATAGAATGAACTGAAATGCATTGAATGTTTTAGCATCCCCTGTATGGTATGCTTGATGCAAATAAGGCCTGTTCCTCATCCAAGCACATTATTATGCTCTAAATAACAGCCTCAGCAATAGATAGTGAGGCAGTATTATTTAACAGCTCATGCTGCCTGATGTAATTATGTTTAATTACTATTACAAATAAACAAAAAACAGCTGTTTTAATCTGGATATGTTACTATGCCCCTTTGGTAAATAATGCTATCGGATTTAATCTGAATCGGACAAACCAAATCGATAAAGAGGACAACATGGCACTGGAGCAAAAATGTATTGGGTGGGGGGGAAGCACAATTTTTTAAAACTGAAGAAGGTTCCATCCAAAGTCTCCTGTGATGTTGGTGACTGAAGTGGCCTTGTCAGCCAGAAAGCGAGGAAGATTATAATTGTGGATAATATTACACACATGCATATCCATTATGTTTCTGGTTCCTATTAAGTCACTGTGTTCAGCTAGATCTTGCTGAGGGGATATGGAGAAGGCAGTGCTGTAATATAAACACATCCTCTGAGAAGAAAAAAGCAAGCTTTGATTATGGGATAAAGGAAACACCCACTTCAAATGACAGTGCCCACCTTGGGATGAGAGCCATGGCCTTGTGAAATAATCTAAACCACAAAACAGCCAATGTGTTTTTTTTTTTCTGCATATTTATACAATAAAACACTTACACATTGACACACATTGTTAGCTGTTCCCAAACCAACCCCCCCCCCCCTTCCAGAAACATATCCATTTGGATGTACACTCACCTAAAGGATTATTAGGAACACCATACTAATACTGTGTTTGACCCCCTTTCGCCTTCAGAACTGCCTTAATTCTACGTGGCATTGATTCAACAAGGTGCTGAAAGCATTCTTTAGAAATGTTGGCCCATATTGATAGGATAGCATCTTGCAGTTGATGGAGATTTGTGGGATGCACATCCAGGGCACGAAGCTCCCGTTCCACCACATCCCAAAGATGCTCTATTGGGTTGAGATCTGGTGACTGTGGGGGCCAGTTTAGTACAGTGAACTCATTGTCATGTTCAAGAAACCAATTTGAAATGATTCGACCTTTGGGACATGGTGCATTATCCTGCTGGAAGTAGCCATCAGAGGATGGGTACATGGTGGTCATAAAGGGATGGACATGGTCAGAAACAATGCTCAGGTCAGCCCATTCTCCTCTGACCTCTAGCATCAACAAGGCATTTTCGCCCACAGGACTGCCGCATACTGGATGTTTTTCCCTTTTCACACCATTCTTTGTAAACCCTAGAAATGGTTGTGCGTGAAAATCCCAGTAACTGAGCAGATTGTGAAATACTCAGACCGGCCCGTCTGGCACCAACAACCATGCCACGCTCAAAATTGCTTAAATCACCTTTCTTTCCCATTCAGACATTCAGTTTGGAGTTCAGGAGATTGTCTTGACCAGGACCACACCCCTAAATGCATTGAAGCAACTGCCATGTGATTGGTTGGTTAGATAATTGCATTAATGAGAAATTGAACAGGTGTTCCTAATAATCCTTTAGGTGAGTGTATAGTTGTAATCCATATTTAAATTTTATCCTGAATTATCTGTGTCTGAGAAGCACAGTGCTTTGGAGTTTTGTCTGAAGGCTACAATTATATAGATATATAAAAAAAGAAAGTAAAGCTCAAATTTATTTTGGAACAGGACATTTTAGATCCTGTCTTAGACAAGTGATGTGTTTGCCAATGCAACAGTTATCATGCTTCATGCTGTATTTTCAGTCCTTGTCTATTTCAAACCCCATTATATGTATGTTTTTGGAAAAGCTAATTAAAATAGCATAGTTTCCTTTGGTTTGCTTTTAGAAACTTTTCACCATACCACATTAGGCAGCTGTGGTGGTGGAGATTTTCAAGAGTATAAATTCCTTAATTTTGATATGTTGAAAATTCAGATCTAGAAGTCTGATGAAATAAGCACTTGCTTGCTTTGTGTAAAGTGCACTTTGTTAAACTGTTTGAAATGGAGACAGTAAATCTGATTTCTGAAGCAGTGTCACTGCATGTAGAGGTTCATTTCTTAACATTTCATGTTGATGCTTTTTGTTTTCATCAGCATCGGCCAAGCAGAAGGAAGACTCGGTGAAGCTACATAGCAAAAACACGTACTTGTCTCACAGATAGAAGCTTGTGCTCAGGGTTAGTTAAGAAACGCAGTCATTTCAAAGGCTGTCAGTAATAATTAAGAACAACAAAGACAATTCAAATCAAGAATCGCAGCTACCTGCGGATTTTGCACTAGCCGTTGTTTAAAAAGAGGCGATAGACACTGTCCCATTTTCTGCTCTTCGCTCCGTTTGGAGTGAAGGAGAACACAAACGGGCTTGATTTACATGGCCCACTCTGCTGCTACACTGTTATCTCCAGCTAGAAATAAGAAAATTCTGTCGGAGCCCATTAGTATGAAAGTGTGATGCTCTTTTCTCAGTCTGTCAGACACCTTATGGTAGTATTGTGGTGTCTAAAACACAAGACGACACCCAGTGTCTCTGTCTGGATTGCTGAGTGCCCTGTGAGCATCCCTGAAGCACAAGTGCCAAGTGTGAGGATGCTGCAGTTAATCAGTGCTGCTCTGAGAGGCCTGTTTCATTTCTGCTGAAGATAGTCAGGAATAGTGCTAACATACAGCTTTAAGTTGATTTGTTTGTTGTTTCTTAAGTTTTTCTTGGTGTGTTATTTTAATATTCCAGTGAAGGCTCCCATTTTTGTCTTGCTTTTGGCATAATGTTAACTGGTCACAAATACCTGAGGAGAAACGAAGGGAAGTGAAGAGACCCTGTTTTCACTCAATCCGGCCTGCTTCATTCAGCTGAGCAACAGAGTGTGAGCTGGTGAAATGAGGCAGCTGTGCTCAGTCTCTTAAATATAGATTTGCATGCGCCTAATATGAATTCAACAAAAAAAGATGATGAAATAAAAATCCCAAAATGAAGTGCACTTATCACCTGTGCTGTCAGACAGCTGAGTTGGTCATGCTGGTGGAGGATGGGTTTTTGGAAGAGCACTGCATTCTGCTCTTTACTGTATCCTGGCCGACTGTAAAAAGGGCCAAGAGAAGCATTCCACAGAGACCCACACTTACTGTATTACTGTCACCCTGGGTCTCTGTGTGGCTTTTGTCTGGGACAGTGATTTTCATCAGTGACTGCATTTCTCAATGTAACTGCACCCCCCACCCCCCCTCCAGGTTGTAATGAATATTTAATACCTCATGTCATTAGTCCTAATGCACTGTTATGTTTATCCTGAGATACTCCATTAAAGGGTGTGTCTCAAATCCACTTTCTGTCCATTGCGTAGCTTTCATTGTCTGTACAAATTTCAGTTTTGGTCAATCTAGCAAATGTCACACTCATTCTGCCAAGTGATCAGAATTGTTTCCTGATAGAAAGTCTAAGAGTACAAATGTTAGCGAGACATATTTTCTAACCCCACCCAGTTGCCTACACTAACAACATAAAAACTTGCAGGTAATGGACACTTCTCAGTGTTCTGTCATTTTCATGTTAATGATTTTGGTTAATGGATTTTTCCATACAGTGAAGTCAGTAAATAGCAAAATCATCTGCTGCACCACTGGAAGCATAGATTGTCTCTAAAGATACCCATCCACTGTGTTCGTCAAGGAAGTATGCAATCGATACCGTGCATATCTTACTTGGCATCAATATAGTTACATACTTTTTTCCCCTAAGGGCAGAAGAAGATAATGGTTATCAGCACTACTGTGAGCGGTCAATTTTACAAGGTTAAATAATACTCACCCTACATGTGAGAGCATTTTAATACCCTATAGGCAGTCGATGTCAGAAGTTTTTACTTTTAATACCCATTTTTTTTAAACTATTTCTTTAACGCACTAAATATCTGCATGTGTTGTAGATATCCTTGAATTGATAACATGATGTTGGGCTCTAAATAGCTGTGTAGCTTCCACAAAGGATATAGAGATTTAAACCTTGCCTTGTTGTTCTAAAACCTCCCTGCAAAGCAGAAGCAAACATTTAGTCAAGCACACGTCCACATTGTTCACATCCCTGCCACTCAGGTTAAATTACTATTTAAACCTTGAGTCAGATATAAATACCTGCACATAATTTGTCAGGGACTAGCCCTTTACGTGCATTTTACACTGTATTTTAAGAAACATTTAAATTTGCAAAAACAAAACGTTAGCAAGCATTTTTTCAGAAAGAGGCATTGTTTCAATAACTGTGGGGCATTGTGGAATCCTCTGTAGCTTTTATGTCTACATGATCAATTAGTACACTGCCACTAAGTAGATCTGTGCTGTTTCCGATTGTTAGGCAAATTTAATAAAATTAGATGACCGCTACAGAAAATCGTTTCTCTGAATGTGCTTTATTTAATCTGGTCTAACTAATAAAGAGGCAATTACATTTTGATGGGATTCATATCCCTCTCCATTCTGTGGACTCTTAATTGTGACAATATTGTTTTGTGCCCTGTGTAATGTGCAATGCTGTGTTACTGCCATAAGTGCCATTAGAATTTCTGCAGTTTTTTCAGATTGTAGTTTGTATTTCTTTATATTCATGAAGGTCAAAGCAGTGATGGTATATTCAATGATTTTGGTTTTCAAACAGACTTTGGGATCACTTATACTTATAACAGATGACAGATGAGGCTGGGCTTCTTTCACAGCAACTCTTCTATTAGCCTTAATTGCTTTAATTGCACAGAAGTCAGGTTTATGGTGGTCCAGTTAACAATTCACTAGAAGAGAGATATTTATTGTGTTTTTGTTTCCCTTACAATCACAGTTAGACCTCAATATTTAATGTACCATGCAATTCTATCTGCTGTAATGGAAATTCTCAGATGTGTTCATGGATTGACTTTTATCCATTGACATGGATAAAATTATCCCTGTGACATATACATTCAGAACTGCTACCTTTCTGTCTTGAGGAATTCCTGCACATAAATAACCCAGGTCTTTCAGTTTGTACTCTGAACATGTACATTGGGTGAAACTGGCCTGTACAGTGAGCTATACAAACACTGAACCAGCACATTGCCCAGTGAGCCCAGGTTACACCTCTGAACCTTGTGAGTTGTGATATGTTGTGCTGAATAGTCATCTAGTGTTTAAGGACTGTTGTGCATGTGGTGGTACCCTTGCTGTGAAGTAAACCAGGTCCAAAGATGCTTTATTAAAACTCTGCAATCTTTATCAGCAGCTGGGTATGCAGTTTGATAAGACATTTGCTTTTTGAATAGTTTTGTCAACTAATAAAACATTGAGATGCCTTGTTTTTATGTCAAACGCTGTTGTTTGCCTGCTTATCACTGGTTTTAGTTGAGGAAGAGAGGGCGAATAGGAACATTGTGCTTTCTTGGCATTTTCACTGAAAACTGAGATTCTTTCCTGTAGAGATTGTTATTGCTCAATAAATATTTAACTCTTTCAGTCTGATCCTGGGGGAGTTTAAGTTTACTAGGTCAGTGATAATCTAGTAGAACACGTGGAGTTTCATTTTAATTGAGCTCTATTTACTCTTCATGTGGAAAGCATAATTCCAGTGCTTTTTTTTTTAGATATATATAAGAGTTTTAAGAGCAAGAGCTTAAAAAGCCAGTAGCTGGAGAATATGATATGTACAACTAGGGCCAGGAAGGCAAACATTTGCAGTTTTCCCCTCTTGCTTCTCTTTGTCAGTTGGTGATCAGTCTGTCTTGTTAAAATGGCTGATTTAGTAAATTTGACTCATTATATCACAGTCATCAATTAAGTTTAATTCTGTTGTGAATGAATGTCACATGACAGTGTGTTTCCAATGTTTCTGATTGACTCAATACACTTTACTGAGAATAGTAACCTTCTTTTTCATTGCCTGCTTGGTTTGTTCTCTAATATACAGCACTACGAACTGTACAACTTGCTTTTCATTTTTTCTGTTAAATGTAGTGCACAACTTCACTGATGGTTATCAGTAAATGCATGCTGTTGTCAGCAATTGAAATATTGTGCATACATTTGGTACACCCCTATATATATATATATATATATATATATATATATATATATATATATATATATATACACTCACCTAAAGGATTATTAGGAACACCATAGTAATACTGTGTTTGACCCCCTTTCACCTTCAGAACTGCCTTAATTCTACGTGGCATTGATTCAACAAGGTGCTGAAAGCATTCTTTAGTAATGTTGGCCCATATTGATAGGATAGCATCTTGCAGTTGATGGAGATTTGTGGGATGCACATCCAGGGCACGAAGCTCCCGTTCCACCACATCCCAAAGATGCTCTATTGGGTTGAGATCTGGTGTCTGTGGGGGCAGTTTAGTACAGTGAACTCATTGTCATGTTCAAGAAACCAATTTGAAATGATTCGACCTTTGTGACATGGTGCATTATCCTGCTGGAAGTAGCCATCAGAGGATGGGTACATGGTGGTCATAAAGGGATGGACATGGTCAGAAACAATGCTCAGGTAGGCCGTGGCATTTAAACGATGCCCAATTGGCACTAAGGGGCCTAAAGTGTGCCAAGAAAACATCCCCCACACCATTACACCACCAACACCAGCCTGCACAGTGGTAACAAGGCATGATGGATCCATGTTCTCATTCTGTTTACGCCAAATTCTGACTCTACCATCTGAATGTCTCAACAGAAATCGAGACTCATCAGACCAGGCAACATTTTTCCAGTCTTCAACTGTCCAATGTTGGTGAGCTTGTGCAAATTGTAGCCTCTTTTTCCTATTTGTAGTGGAGATGAGTGGTACCCGGTGGGGTCTTCTGCTGTTGTAGCCCATCCGCCTCAAGGTTGTACGTGTTGTGGCTTCACAAATGCTTTGCTGCATACCTCGGTTGTAACGAGTGGTTATTTCAGTCAAAGTTGCTCTTCTATCAGCTTGAATCAGTCGGCCCATTCTCCTCTGACCTCTAGCATCAACAAGGCATTTTCGCCCACAGGACTGCCGCATACTGGATGCTTTTCCCTTTTCACACCATTCTTTGTAAACCCTAGAAATGGTTGTGCGTGAAAATCCCAGTAACTGAGCAGATTGTGAAATACTCAGACCGGCCCGTCTGGCACCAACAACCATGCCACGCTCAAAATTGCTTAAATCACCTTTCTTTCCCATTCAGACATTCAGTTTGGAGTTCAGGAGATTGTCTTGACCAGGACCACACCCCTAAATGCATTGAAGCAACTGCCATGTGATTGGATGGTTAGATAATTGCATTAATGAGAAATTGAACAGGTGTTCCTAATAATCCTTTAGGTGAGTGTGTGTATGTGTATATATGCAGATCCTACTGGGGGTGTTTGTCACTTATGATTATGATTTTAGTTTTTAAAACTAAGTAATATAAAATATACTTCATGACGTGTTCTGTGTTCCAATTGTTTTGCAGAAAGAATACAGTGAGGGGGAAAAAGTATTTGATCCCCTGCTGATTTTGTACGTTTGCCCACTGACAAAGAAATGATCAGTCTATAATTTTAATGGTAGATGTATTTTAACAGTGAGAGACAGAATAACAACAAAAAAATCCAGAAAAACTCATTTCAAAAAAGTTATAAATTGATTTCCATGTTAATGAGGGAAATAAGTATTTGATCCCCTATCAATCAGCAAGATTTCTGGCTCCCAGGTGTCTTTTATACAGGTAACGGGCTGAGATTAGGAACACTCTCTTAAAGGGAGTGCTCCTAATCTCAGCTCGTTACCTGTATAAAAGACACCTGTCCACAGAAGCAATCAATCAATCAGATTCCAAACTCTCCACCATGGCCAAGACCAAAGAGCTGTCCAAGGATGTCAGGGACAAGATTCTAGACCTACACAAGGCTGGAATGGGCTACAAGACCATCGCCAAGCAGCTTGGTGAGAAGGTGACAACAGTTGGTGCGATTATTCGCAAATGGAAGAAACACAAAATAACTGTCAGTCTCCCTCGGTCTGGGGCTCCATGCAAGATCTCACCTCGTGGAGTTTCAATGATCATGAGAACGGTGAGGAATCAGCCCAGAACTACACGGGAGGATCTTGTTAATGATCTCAAGGCAGCTGGGACCATAGTCACCAAGAAAACAATTGGTAACACACTACGCCGTGAAGGACTGAAATCCTGTAGCGCCTGCAAGGTCCCTCTGCTCAAGAAGGCACATGTACAGGCCCGTCTGAAGTTTGCCAATGAACATCTGAATGATTCAGAGGAGAACTGGGTGAAAGTGTTTTGGTCAGATGAGACCAAAATCGAGCTCTTTGGCATCTCAACTCAACTCACCGTGTTTGGAGGAGGATGAATGACCCCAAGAACACCATCCCCACCGTCAAACATGGAGGTGGAAACATTATGCTTTGAGGGTGTTTTTCTGCTAAGGGGACAGAACAACTGCACCGCATCAAAGGGACGATGGACGGGGCCATGTACCATCAAATCTTGGGTGAGAACCTCCTTCTCTCAGCCAGGACATTGAAAATGGGTCGTGGATGGGTATTCCAGCATGACAATGACCAAAAACACACAGCCAAGGCAACAAAGGAGTGGCTCAAGAAGAAGCACATTAAGGTCCTGGAGTGGCCTAGCCAGTCTCCAGACCTTAATCCCATAGAAAATCTGTGGAGGGAGCTGAAGGTTTGAGTTGCCAAACGTCAGCGTCGAAACCTTAATGACTTGGAGAGGATCTGCAAAGAGGAGTGGGACAAAATCCCTCCTGAGATGTGTGCAAACCTGGTGGCCAACTACAAGAAACGTCTGACCTCTGTGATTGCCAACAAGGGTTTTACCACCAAGTACTAAGTCGAAGGGGTCAAATACTTATTTCCCTCATTAACATGCAAATCAATGTATAACTTTTTTGAAATGTGTTTTTCTGGATTTTGTTGTTGTTATTCTGTCTCTCACTGTTAAAATACACCTACCATTAGAATTATAGACTGATCATTTCTTTGTCAGTGGCCAAACGTACAAAATCAGGATGGGATCAAATACTTTTTTCCCTCACTGTATATGCTGGTGTTCTTGGTCAGTGTTGACAGTGGTGCTGTGAAACATGAGGTGCCAGCCCCTGAGGTCTCAGTCTGGTGTAGCTCCATTGTAGGAAAGCACAACTGGCACCATGGTGGCTGTGATCATTATTGAAGCTGGTACAGTGTGAAAAGGAGGCTCGCTGTGGGGACAGAGTGTTCTGTATGAGTCTAACAGCCTGAACAATTCTACCCTTACTTTAGAGAAGTAGTTTCTCTACTGTTGGATGGGCAGTATTCGAGGGTCAGAGCTAATTAAAGATAGAATATATGAGGATATTAGCTTTCCATAAATTAAAACCATTTCACTGATTTACCTATTTTGATTTACTTTGATTCACATGTTTTTTTAATCATGTTGTCAGAAATGGTATTAGTAAAGAAAATAACAAGTGTTACAAAATCTACTTTTAAAGGTCAACTGATGGCTGAGCTTTTGTGGTTAGATGGCTATGGGAACATTTAATAATAAGAACATGATTGTTCACTGCACTCCTGAGAAACCTCCTGAAGGGCTTTGTAAGAAGAGGCACATTTTATTTGATAAGTCATGTTTTGGCAAATTTTTCTTGATTGCAGTGTTAGCATGACGAATAACAGGCAACTGTGAGCTTAAATAATGTTTTTCAAAAACAGTCATGCAGAACATGTGTACAATAAAAGCATGCACAACTGACAAGAAATTAAATTGAAAAATGCAGAGAGCATAAAACAGTCCTTTCAGGATTCCCCAAGATGTAAAAATAAACCAAATAATGACACTTGTCTCCAAACACTCAATATCAGCAAATAGTAGGGTCTGTCTGGCAATGGCATGGAGCAAGTGTCTGCCCTTGGTGCCAGCTGGCCTGCAGGCCTGTCCCCGTTACAGCAGATGCTCAGCTCAGTGGCTGCCTGACAATCCACTTGTGTGGAGAAGGCAACTCCCCAGAGGTCAGACCAACTGGACACATTATTTAGGGCAACAAGTGAATCAATTTATTTGCCATTGCAGCGCTTTTCCAGTACGGCACAGCCAATGCCAGACCCAGTGCAGCTGTCACTCCGGCTGAGGTCACACCTGATATCTTGGTCTGTCTGTCTGACTCGAGTTTATTAAGTATACTTAGATTTATTTTTCCTCTTACTGCTTATTTTTTTTCCAGCTCATTCTTATGAGGTGATTGACAAGGTTTATAATTGGTTTGAACATTACCTGGAATTCAAAATGAAACAATTTTTTAAGTATTGCTTTGACTTCTAAGTTGTCTAAATGCATCCTACTAACTAGCTTCCTTTTGTACTACACTTTGTTTTTGAGAATTTCTTTCTGAATGAATTGTGATATTTTTATCTATCACAGGTACTGACCCTTTGGCCCCTTCCTCTCACTGCCTCCATATGTCTTCCCTAGATTGTATTAATGGATTGGGATGTAAACCTTGCATTAACTTAAGCACCCTAAACAATCTCCCAGAGCCTTATAACTGTGTACACTGGGAGAGGTCATTGTGAGGCTGCATTGCAAACATCTACACTACACATTACTCTAAGAGCTTACATACCAAATGTCTGATGAAAAGATAAAACCTGTACACGGCACAGAAGATTTTATTTTAAACATATTTTGTTACGCTGAAAGTATTTTTCTTTTGTTTTTTGTTTGGACGTGGTTCCAACTGTACAGAAAGGTCTATTTTTATCCCTGCTGTATGCCACACGTAGCCTGTATTCTTTTACCTCTAAACAACACGTGTTAAGTTAAACAGTCGTGAGGCAGACAAAGAAAATAATATTGTACAATTTGTTCTCAAAGAGTCTGATGGATCCTCCCATTCCATTTCATTAAATTGCACGTTGCTCCGGCTGTGTTTTGAAAACTAGAACAAATGCATCTGCTTACAGTTTTGTTTTCTAAATTTAAATGCAAATTTGATATCTAATGTGTGATAAAAGTTATGAACGATGTGGAATGCTTGTAGGATGGCATTTTATCACATCTTAATGTCATGTCTTTGTTAATCTTTTCAGTATGGGCATGTGCATCTTCAACAACAGTACTTTACAGTGTTCATATGCAGTGCATGACACTTCCTTCTTGCTAAATCAGTCAGTGTTGCTGCTTCCTGTATTGTTCAGTGATCTACAAAGAGCAAAAGATAACATTCCTCTTTAGACAAGCTGATTGCAAAGGACGATGGAGACTGCCATTGACATGAGTTCCTAGCCTTTGATAGCAGCTGGACCCCTTTCTCTGTCTCCCCTATCACCCTTTTCTCTCACCTGGTGGCTGTGGCTCTCCTGCTCTGAAGAAGCTGCTTTTCTGGCTCTGTTCCTGCAGCCCACGCCCTTTCTTCTGGACAGTTTCTGCTGCCCCTCCTGCACTGCGAGGTGGCAGCTGTCTGAGGAATGGTGCTTCTGCTGTTACTTCCTGATGTTCCAAGTGGTGGATATGAACTGCGTAAGACTGCTGTATTATACTACAAAATGTTCTTGTGCAAAGAAAGGAGTAGGTGGTCAGGTTGCTCTTTGAGCAATCTTTACATCTTCTAAATTAAAAAAAAAAAACTCTTTGCCTTGTTCCTCAGGGGACAAGTTCTGTACATCAGATCAAAGGGACTTGTAATGCCTCCCACCCCCCCTTTTCTCTTCCAGACCTCTCAGGAAAGGGGCTAGCACATCTGGGATCAAGTTTAGGTGGGGGAGAAAGGATTATATTCCACAGCATGCGTTTTTATTTAAATTAATACAGTAATGCAGTCAGACACTCTCAAACTCTAATTGTACTGGGGATATATTTTTTTTTTTTGCAACAAATTGAAACCTTGACTGTGGCTGCAGCTATTCCATTTTCTTTACATCTCTTTACAGAACTTTGAGTTAGTTCTTAATAAATTCAAATTTCTCTTTTATCAATCCAATATTGCATTTGCTCTACCTAATAGAAACACTAAATGGAATGAAAATATTCCCAGCTAAAATATTATCCAGTTGGATCCCATTTTTCTTTATTCTCAAACCATCTCCAAAATCTGCTTTGGTAACAGAATGCACTATGCAGTATATAACTTATTAAATTTGCCTAAATGCTTTGCATTGTGTGGTGAATGTAATGCACCCTGTATCCCTCTTTGCTTTACTATCTCTGGTTTCTACATTCCTGTTGTTCATACATACAAACTAATTCTATGTTACAAGATGAACATGGATGTGTGAATTGAGAAAATAAATAAATGCATAAATAAATTAAATACATTTTCAGTAGTGTGTGGTGATAATGTTAGGTCTGTGAACTATTTTTTCCTCTGCTTCTATATGTAGGCTGTAATGTTTGTTTCCACTCTTGTATGATAATCTGAGCCCTCTTTTCCTCTGCGTTCCTCTCCTCTCCACTGTGGTCCGGTGTTTTGATAGTGTGTCCCCCTCGGCCCAGGCTGCCCTCACCTCACCCTTACTCCCAAAGATAGAGCTCACAGCCGGGCTCCCTGCCCCTCCTCTCAGGGATGTCTCTCTCCCTGACCCTTTGAACTGCACAGCCCTGCCTGGATGGCACTGTAAGAGGATAAGTGTCACCACATTACTAATAATAAAGCTCTCGTCTTCTAGGAAAGTTGCCTGTGGTTTAGTAAATTAAGTCTTATTCACTGGCCATGATGTTAAAAAAAAAGAAAATAAACTGTACTGTTTCCTCAACAGTTCTCAGCTCAGGTTTCCACCTGGAATGACCACCTCCAAACCTCTTTTCCACTCTCTGTGAACCCATTCAGCAGTAGTCCAGTACATTGTCATCTCATACTGTATGCAGGTGAAATAGGTACATGATTTATGGAAAATAAAAATAAAATAGTTTGGTTGCAACACTTTCTTTGTCTATTATTTGAAGTTGAGGGCAGTTAAGTTTCATTTAGTCATTAGAAATATATGGTAGGATTTCGAATCTGAATTAAAAAAAAAAAGGGTGTGTGGTTGTTCTACTAATACATTCAGAATCAAATCATGGCAAACTTAAAATCATCTTCATCCAGATATTTGTCATGGGGGTTTGTCCATAATTTATCTAGGAATTGATCTTTACATTTAGTTCAATTAAATTTATTTTTGTCGTTTAATAGTTTATATAATTTACTACAATCATTATACCTTCCGAGTATTTTTTAATTAAGCAGTTTGCCAGAGAGAGGAAGAAGGAAGCATAATTTAGTATTTCAGGCTCAAAACCTATGCCAGTATGATACGCCCAGTTTAAACGGATGTAGACCTTCTGAATATTTTCAACTTTCCTATCCTTTGCTTTGCTGGGGAAATGACCCAATACCAGGATCTATGATTATCTGGAGGTGAACTGAAGTCTTTAGTAATCTATTGGGATTAGGTATCGCAGTAGAGTAACACTGGACTCACCTGAGTCTGTAGGTCGCTAATTAGTCACATATTAAGTTTCGAATAGCTACAGGACATATTTGCCATTTGTTTGAACTGTTTAACTTGGCTCATTTGTTGATGCAACGATAGCTTTTAAACCCATAACTGGGTGTGGAGCTACTGCACTTTCCTAGCTTGGCAATAGAAATGCCTTTTACATTGTGAAACTGCAGGCCCCCTCCCTCTCATTAAATAACCCCTTTGAGCATCGTCACACAACCTCTGACACAGGACTGATGGCGAAGCCGTTAAAGTCTGCTCGGCGGAGCATGGCGCGTGATTGCATGTGTGCTGTGAGATCAGGGAATGGAGGTGTGCAGTCACTCAGTCAGGTCAGCTTGAAACCTGGGCAGCTTGACCTTCTTTCAGAGCCTAGCAGGTCATTTTCAGCCAGGTCTCGTACTGAGAAGTGTTCTTGCTAGGGTAGAGCAAGGGGACATGTTAGGACAGCTGTGTGTGTTTCAGGGCTACTGTACCTGGGATGTAAAGCTGCAGCTGATTTTGTCAGTGTAAGCAAAATTGTCACCAGCCATATATTAAAGATCTTGCTAATGTATAAACTTTACATACACATCTAAGGTTTTGTTGTCCGTCTTTCATCAGGTAGCAGTCTAGGAAGCTGTGCTTTATGATCCATGGCACTTAAAAATTTCAAGAAGGAAGAAAACAATGCCACTCCCAGACTATTGCCATACCCAGTGCGATGTCTCCCAAAATGTGTCTAACACTTTCACAGCACATCCACTCTCTGAGGTAGCAGTGGCTGTAGTGCTTTATCCGCTGACATGCAATTGTACAAAAGCACAGTGAGAAAAATAAGTGTCCGTTTTAGATACTGAATTGTTGGCAGGATACTGACAGGAATGTAAACTTTGAGAGGGAAGATGTAGTGAAGTGAAATGTAGGGCCCAGTCCAGGTCCTCTGATGGTAAATAATCGAGGGATTAAACATGGGCTGTGGTCCAAAGTAAACTTTGCTGATTTGTGAAGGAAAAGATAGAAAAGAGAACACTCCAAAAGATATCCCAGTGATTACCAGCAGGCCTTGAGGCCTTCATTTTCTTTAGCACAATCTGTATCTCAACAAATATTGCCTGCAGGTAGGAAGATGGCTTAATCCAGTTTGGAAATTACCTGCACTCGTTTTATTTTAGAATTGTCCTATAAGAAAAAGGCTGTACTTGCCGCAGTACATTTGAATGTACTTTGTTTTATACTTACACATCAGATATATAAACATGGTGCAGCATTTATAAGTTTCTAAAAGTTATTTGCATGTTTCAGTCATTTCAATCCTAAAAGAAACCATGACCTTTACTGGACAAGTATGTGATCTCTCCTGGGAACAATGTGCTTAATACTGTCCAGTTCTGTTTAGTGTCTTTATGCATGTCTGTTATGCATGCACACAGGTTTCACAGGTTGCACAGCATTGTCTGTGTCAGGGATCCTTGGGAGACTTTTATATTTCAGTATGACAAAACAGGAATTGTGACGTCAACAGCAGGAAGCTACACATGGGATGGTTAACCCTGTCATTATGCTATCCCTCTAGACAAGTTGAGACGGAAGGTAGGCCTATGATCATCCAAGATCATACCAAATGAATGGGTTACATTCAGGAGTTAAATTGTTTACTTGGTATTATTCTGTACTCTGTATTCTGAATATATACTTGTATGCCTTTTCTCCTCTTACTCCAGAAGTTGGGGAGAAACTACTGATACTGGTTCTTCAGAGGCTGTGTATAAACCTCACACACTTGCAGTGTTTGAGAAATATCAACACATGTATTTATCCTGTGTTGAACTCCTACAAATTATTATTAGTATTTACAATAATAATAATTATAATTCCAATTAAAATAATAATTCCAATTAAAACCCTTTATCCCTCTCGGTTAATAAGAATTTGTAAAATTTGTAATCTGCAAACTGGGGGCTGTGAGTCTGTCAGCAGTATAAGGACATTTTCAGTTGTTCTGCAGTTATTCCAAAATGCTCATGTTTACAAAACAACAGGTTGTTGTACATTTCTGACTTTACTTCAGGTATTTTTAAAATTCCTCCTGAGCTGTCAGTGTGTTACAACTTGAAGAGAGCAGTTTGGATTACACTGTGGCACTGAAGCTGTGAGAAGCCCAGACAGGGCTCAAAACCTGATCATGAGCTCTACTTTCCATACTACATAGTCTTGATCAGGTATACATTTCAAGAATAAAAAAACATGACTGGGTGATGAAAATCAGTATTAAGAATAGATTTTGAACCTGATTTGGCACATTTAGTTCAGATGTGTGCTTATAAACCACACTCTGTTATTTGCAAATGTAGCCCTAAAACATACCTGAAGGAGACATTGGCATTTTCCATAGAAATGCTTTATTGTTGTAATGAATAACAAAAATAATGAATCGGCAAGATAAGGAGTGTGAATTGGGAGGGACCATGAGAAAGCGTTGGCCACGGTTCGTTTGTGTCTCTCACTCTTACGTGCTGCTGTATTCGCAATGTGACTATGGTCTCCAGATTGAAGTTCCTTTGTGTTGTCTGTATTTCCTCCATTTCCGCCTGTGTCTGGGCACTCTTCCTTTTCCCCCTAAGATAAGCCGTAACCTTGAGAGCCCACTGCGCTTCCGGACAGAGCCCCTCTGTCGTCCCATTGTTTCAGTGCCCTGAGCTTTGGGGAGGGCAGTGCTGTCTGCCCTGTGTGGCAGGCCCTTCCTGTGGGCACACACCCAAACAGGGACCGTACACGCACAGAAACTAACAGAGATGAACACCAGTACGGACTCTACTGAGGCTTGGACACAGACGCACAAATACCTGCGTCCTACTTGTGCATAAAACACTTACACAAATACTTACACACACACAGACCCTTTTATACGAACTCAACAGGCCCACAGACCCACACAGCACTACAACCCTCGAGTTGCCCAAAATCTGTCAGCGATTCGTAAATCGTTCACAGCATTCCATTTCACACAGGACCTCTGTGTGTGCGGGAGCAGTCTCTAAACATACACCATGTGACCAGCATAGCTGAACTAGTGCTTAGAGGTTCAGATGAAGTGTCTGTTTAAAATTATGGATCATATCACAGTAAGCTCTTTTGTATTCACTAATCTTTTTTTTTTTTTTTTTTTTTTTTTTAAACCTCAAATGCATTTCATTAGCAGACAATTTGCTGAGAGGGTCAGTCATTTTGCTAAAAATATTGTGTATAATCATAATGTTCATCATTGTGCATACTGACCTCACTAATTGAATTATACCAGCCAAACCGAATGTAGAAAGCAATACAACATCTGGTACAGTGTGCCTTTGTGAGTGTGTACGTTTTACTCCAATGTCCAACATTCATTAATCTGAAACTGTGTTTTTTAGTTGTTGTTTTTTTTAAGCAGTGCTGTTAAATTGGTGTCTCTGGGCTCCAAAAAGAGGCCTTATTTTCCTTCACAGCTTAAGGGAAATAAAGCTTCCTCAGATTAGCAATGGCAGGGTGATGTGCCAAGACTGTAACAAAAATAAATAAAAATTAAATTAAACAAAAGCAAACAAAAGTCTGTATGATCATTTTTAGAGTTTATTTCAGTGGAACAATAGCTACGGTAAATGTCACGAGCCGTAGAGGCCGTAGAAAGCTGTAGAGGCTTTATTCGCAAGCTGTCACTCCAGTGCAGAGCCAAGTGACAGGCTGGGGCTTTGGTTTGGTTTCTGAAAGCCGGGAGAGAAGAAAATGGTCCTGCCAGTGAAGAGAAGTAAGACATGGCCTCCTCTTTTTTTGTTTTTGTTTGGTTTTCTGCACACAGGGGTGACATGAGGTTGAGGACGGGCAGTGGTTATGCGGGGATTGCAAATGTAGACATTTTGTGTACCTTACAGAGCCTCTGTGTCCTCAGTCCCCTCTGCAGGAGAGAGTTCACAGTGAACAAGGTGATTGTTGTGACCAAAACTCAGAACACTCATCGCTCTCCTTAAAGGTGCCTCTCCACACATTCCATACACACTCTTACAAGAAGCTGAATACTAGAGGAACTGAGCATCTGAAACATGCACAGTTTAGATCACTGATGATTTCAGAATAGCTTCTGATTTTAGTAAGCAAAAGCAAGCACGTCTTTTTATAATTCCTCATTAATTCACTTGTTGGTGTCAGATGTAATGCATATTTTTATCTTATTTACATAATTACTAAGACAGGAGATGCATAAACTAAAGAAGAGTCTTTTTATGTGCAAACTGGCTTTAAGATTCAAGGGAACCTCATCCATTGAACGTGGAAGTACTGATGTTACTTAATTTTGCAGTTTGAAGGTCATGATGTTCAATGCCTGAATTTGAATTTGAACATTTTACCTGAAGGGAATTATCGTCATATTGATTAATTTTATTTTTGTTTACAAGCTCTGAAAAACAAAAAAATCAAATATATATATATATATATATATATATATATATATATATATATAATCACAAGAGTTGTAAAGTCAAACAAAGTAATTGGGTGATTAAATTCAATGTCTGCGGATTAAAAAATTTTATGGATCTTATTGTCTTTAGTGAACAACCATGAAATCAGTGAAGATGATTAATGCACATGTAATCTTTAAATAATAACAAAAAGTTTCCAATATGGAAACTCTGTTATGCCAACTGATGAAGCTTCTGGGAAAATACATGAGCACTTGTGCTAATCATAGGAACTGCATGAACTGAAAGTAGGAGAGCTGTGTGAGTGCGTGTGTACAGCTTGCTTTGAGGAAAAATATGCTTTTAAAACAAAACTAAAAACCCTCTCAAGCCAGTGATCAGTAGATCAGGGTGAGGTACCCAACCTGTGCCATGTGTATCTTTGGCTATCACTATTGCTGTACACCGAGCCCAGTAGAGTTTTGGTAAAGGCAAAATCTCCATACTCCAAGACTCCTGGACACACACGAAAGCACTATAGACTTTCACAGAACTGATCAAGGCTGTTCGAAGGATGCTGATGCCATCATTGCTATTTTAATATTTGTAGGCCCACGCATACATTAGTATTCATTTGAACTTTTCCTTTTCAAGGCATTGTTCATCACATGTGGAATCTATACCATTATGTGGTGTATGGAGCACACATGGGAGCAGTGGGGAAGTTTCAAAAACCAGATCTGAGTGGTCTTGCGCAATGCTGCACTAAATATGTTCACACCGCACTTCCAAATATTATGCGGTGGGATCAAATTTAAAATAGCTTTTCCTAGTTCCATTAAATAACGGTGTCCAAATAATGAGATAGTCAGCAAAGGTGGGCAGTTAACAATGCAGCTCCCACTGCCATGTACAGTGCCTCGTGGAGATGAGCACTGTATACACCAACAGGAAAGGTCCACACAAACAACTGCAAATATTCAGTGTCTTCACAGTATTATTAGAGTAAGCTGGTGTAAGTGTGCTGCAAGGTTCAATACATCACAACATCTCAAAATGTAGTATGTTTGCCAGTGGACAAGACTATGACACTCAACACTACATTGCACTTAGTACACTGCATTATCTGCTGTTGAACTGACAACAGTTCACTTGATGGTTGGTCACATAACCGAGTGTATGACGCATGCCCCAAACCCATACATACTTGACCTGATATTCATATGTCCATTAACATCAGTAGGCTGGTGTGATTACACATAACCCATCTTAACACTGTAACAACATTATTTAATTAAGATATTTAAGTTGGCAATTACATTCTCCAGGAATGCTACTATGTATGCTTTGGCATACATCCTCTCATTTCTTTGCTTTATGTTACTGTTAAAATTAACCCACTCAGCATTTTTATTTTTGTATTGGATTTCTTTTAGGTACCATTCTACCAAGTTTGCAAGTTTTGCTGTTTCTATATCTATTGTAAAACACATTAACTTTTGATTTAGTCCCCAGTTGAGCTTGTAGGAGGATATAGGTGAAGTATTCTATATTGGCAACCAGTGCGTCTTACTTTATTTTTGATCAGTCTGTCTTTCTATTAAACTTACTTTTTTCCTAGCATGGTTTCAGTTGTGCTCTAGCCTGAATGAGCCTTCTCTTGATAATGCCCTGAAGCAATGCAGGCGCTTTGTGTATTCACAGCCTCTGATTCGATATTAATCCACAGTGTTCAATAGGTTGCATATTTTTGCCCAACCCATTATTTTATGATTTTGTTTTCCGTGTAAATCTGTAGACCAAATATATGTTCCATTATACTGTCATTCCATTATATAGTCCTTCGTACCCCTGCAGCAAAATAGTAAGTCTACAAATCCTTGTTTATCCTGTGCAGTAAAACTGTTTAGATCTCTTCCTGCTCTGAACACATATCTGTGCTTTAATTAAAAACAGAGATGGTTTAGCAGCTGACAGCTGTAACTTTAAAGACAAGTAGTATGGGATTACATCAATTATTTATTTAGGACTCCAAGCTGTACAGATTATTATTATGCTAAGCCCTGTATTTTCTTCATTTGTAAAATACACTTAAGTGTATTTAACTCCCTTAAGTCTAGTGTCACATCAGATAGCCATCCACACTGTCATTAATATATTTGTTTATTCATAATTTATTCATGCTTAAACATTAAATGTATACAAAAATTGATTTGTTTATTATAATCTTTTTAAAATCAAACTAAGTCTTCTACAGGCAATCAATTTGTATTGGTTAAAAAAAAAAAAAAAACGGCAACACAGGACTATCTGTCCATTTTACTGGAATTACCCAGCTTTCTTGTGAGGAATGCAAAGCAGATGTGATTTAGTTCTGGTGACATCAAGACAGGGAATTTATAGACAAAAAAAAAAACAGCACTCCCAAGGCAACACCCATTCATTATACATGTTAAGATACACTCAGCAATTGCTGTTTCTACTGTATCCCAGGATTTTAACTGCTTATGCAGTAGACACATGCCCTGTGCCTGTGACATCATACAGCACCCTTCATACAATGGCCTCTATCTGTAACTTGGTGACTGCGAAATACTTTCATCCAACATCCAACATTTTCATTCTGCTTTGCGGCTCAGTTTGTATTGAACAGCAAGTGCCAAAGAGATGTTGAAAACTGGAGACAATGGACCCTGTTTGATGTGGTTCTCGCATGAGGCTGATGAGTTCAAGCACACTCTGGCAGTGTACACACTTTGCACTGGCACTGTGCGAACTCACACTGTAATTTAACCAGAGTGTGTGTGTCATATGCCAGCGACATCTGAAGCTAAAGCACTTCACTACTCTGCGGTTCTGCTAAGTGCTAAGACATATCAGTTGCCGCATCCATTAGTGGTTCATAGTGTTTCATCGGTAAAACACTGAAAGCTTGAAAGAATGTTGCTCTTTTTTATTTCTTGGCTTTAACACCTTAAAATAAAGTTTTCCCCTACCATACATCTCCAGTATTATGCAACTCTCCACATCAAATTCTGTAAAGCATCTGATGTGTGACAATGTGAGAATCTGCACACTGCTGGAGTGTGACAATGAAGGACGAAGCCTGGAGATGTTGCGTAGATGTAAAAATGATGTCCAGTGATGGCTTTTATGTGGGGTTCAAACAAAAGCATACTGTCCAAGATGACACCAAGGTGTTGACAGCGGAACTAAAAAAACAGCTATGTTAATACTAAGTTTGTTCTGTTTAGAAATAATAGATTTAGTGCCGATAAGCATGACTTATCTTATTGCTGTTAAGTTTCAGGAGGTTCATGCTTATCCAAGAAGTGGTGAAATCACTGGTGGTGATTTCATTGGTGATTTTTATTAGGGCTGTTTCAGTGCTATGGTTAAAGCGAAAACCAGACTGGAATGGTTTATGAAGGTTATTGGAGCCAAGATGGAACTGAAGCTGAGTGGCCACAACCCGCTCAAGTGTTTTGGAAAGGAAGGAAAGGTTTGAGATGGGACAGAAGTTGTTCAGGTCATCAGGGTCAGCATTCAATTTTTGAATGATGGGAGTAACAGCAGCAACCTTAGATGTGGCGGGTACAATGCCAGTAGTGAGGGAGGAATTAATTATGCCAGTAAGCAGATTTGGAGGTAGACAGGTTTTAACAAGGTATGGAGTCAACTAGGCAAGTAGATGATTTGGATCTAGAGATAAGTTCAGTGATGGAATGCTCAGTGACTAGAGTGAAATCAGAGAGACCGGTAGTGTAGGCTGAGCGTTGTGGTGTATTCATCCAAGGTAGATTATCACCTGGAGTACAAGGCAATTTTGATAGCTATTGGTGGATGTCATGGATTTTTGTGTGGAAAAAGTTGAGGAACTTGTTACATTGTTCAGGGGAGGGGTCAGAAGGGATGTTATCAGGTGGCTGGAGTAGATGTTTTACTGTGGTGAAGTAGACTTGAGTTATTTTTACCAGAGTTGATGATGTTAGATTAATATAATGTTCTGGCAGCTGAGAGTTTCTTGCTTCTACCCAAACTTGGATGGGTACCAGAGGGGTTTGTCAGTTTAAGGCATTCAATTTTGTTAAACAAAACAATTCCATGATTTCTTTATCTCCAATTGTTTATTTGTTCTATGCTTTAATTTCAGAGTACATTGAGACATTAAACTGACAGTTTATGTGTGTGTGTGTGTGTGTGCGTATATATATATAAAACTAAAAAAACTAAAAACAGCATCTTCAAGCATCTACAAAGAGCCACAGTCAACCAGTTTGCGTTTGAAGGCTTTGTTAGCTGAATGTCACACATTTATTTTGGTAGATGGGAAGCAGGGACTTGTTTGACAGTCGCGCGTGGGGACCAGACGTTGTATCCTGGAGTTCTTCTGCTTGAACAGAGGCTATTCTGCTGTGTATCATTGACATTGTGGGAATCACTGAGGCGCAGCTTGATTGTGCAGGGCTCATCTGCATCAACAGCTCACGCCTCAGAAATGGGGGTTACACAGTGTGACACGTGGCCTTACAAACCTGACTCTTATTGACCTCTGCACTGAACTGGGCCATACCTGTCCTTGAACTTCACAGTCCTATAAGGATGGTACTTCGATCTTTATAAGGGAGGCATGTGTCTTACTAAATGCTTTGGTTAACCCTTTGCAAATAACAATTGGTAAGAATTGCCATAATTCAGTGAAAGCATGATAATGGTGGCTTGCGCCTTGCAGGGCAGTAGTAAGAACAGCAGTAGTGGTTGGCCGTTTCAAGGCATTAGTCATCAACGTACACCAGCAATTATAAAAGCCTGCAGTGACTGCAGACAATAAACAGCTCACACCCCTGAGGCCCTGAGTAAAAGAACCATGTGGCTTCCAGTTCCAGTGTCACCATTATCCCATAGGACGACCGGCATCCCTCATTCCAAAAGGCTTATAGGTAAGAGTGAAGGACATTTTAAAATTGGATGATCCCACTCTGTATTCCACATAGACCAACACAACAGTTTGGCAAGTTAGGAAAACTTGTTTTTTTTCTTTTTAAACATAGAACTGTACGTTGTTTCTAATTTATTTTATTATGCTTTTTACTTGCTTTTAAGTAATGTATTAAAGTTGGACATGCTGCCATGGCTGGATGCAGTCTGCTGCTGGGCCCCTGCACTTTCTCCTCCTTGAGCATCTGGTTTGTTTCTTTAATCAGTCAGAGTGCAAGACCGGCCATTTCCCCAGATCCCCCCCGCACCACCTCCTTGCACGATTTAGAAGTTTCCATTTTACTTCAGGGTGGGGCACATGTGTCAGGCATAGGTTTATGAAAATATCTTTCTGCTGTGAATTATGCTGTGTTTGATGTGTGGCGTTCAGGCCAGGCCACTTTGTCTTGTCTCTGAGCCACACGCTCAGGCTGCCGGGAGATATCTCCAGAGGATATTTGAAGATGTGTTGTGACAACTGATTGATTCCAGCCTTTCTTAGGGCTTTGAGTTTATGAACAAATCTCTTGCTTGAACACAGTAGAATAAGGCAAGAGATTACCATTTTAAAACTAAATTTAAAATGGTCATATATTTGGGATACAAGGAATATTCTCAGCTTAGACCTAAAAGAAAATTTTGATAGCATGAGTCATTGAAAAAAGTTAAAAACATCTTAAATTGAAATACACTCTCCACCATAGCAAAAATGTTATACACATTATATTGCTTCTCAGCATACTATTCGCATATAGGACCTTACAGACAAATTGAATGAATGCATCAATATGCACTTGTCCTTATTTCGCTTATTTTCCATCATGCCCCTGAGAACCTTATTTCTGTGTGTGCCTGACAGTTAACTGCTTAAAAAAGACCACAATTAGTACAGATCGGATAACTCCATAAACCTTTCTTCAAAGATTAACTGCAGAACTGGACTTATTAAATATAGAGCAGTTTTAGAGGTATTATACTACCAAGGTATGGATAGGGACAACTAATTTGTGTTGGAATGGAACAGAAAACCTTAATTTGTACTGTTCCAGGCATTATTTGCTTCCATCTATTAATCCACATTTCATGATTATTAGTAGGAGTTATTTGCAGCACACAAGGCTCAGTAATGTAGAAGCCTGCTAATGTTGTGCTTGAATACATTAGCTCTGATTTTTGCTTCACCTGGTTTTACATCTCTCTGAGGACTTGCAGATTCTCCAGGATTATAGACCATTCTTGGCTCTGGCAAAAGTCATGGAAATTTCTCTTCTGGTTTTGTACTAAGCAGCCGCACTCATGACTATTTCCACTAAAGTTTTGACTTTAATAATAAGATCTAAATAGCAGCATTTTTAGCAGCAGTGTCAAGCGGGTGTTGGGAGTCTTCCTGGAGTGAAATGAAATCTAGATTATCATCTTTTCATAACCATTAATTTGAAGTTTTTTTTCTGTGACTTTAAAGTTAAAAACACCAACTCTAACAAAATACTTAAAAATATATTGAAGTTAAACCACTCTTATGATATTCAGATTTGTAGGACTTATGTTCTTATGTACAGATATGTCTTGCTGCTAATATGCTCTGGGAATTTCACATATGTGTACTGACCGCAGATGAACAGTTTTTAATAGAGAGCAGACTCCTGTAGAGTGCCATTGTCCAAATGCAGACTTTATTAAAGGCAGCTTTCAGAGGGACAAGTGTTTGTACTCCATCCACACTGGCCGACTGCTTCGGCGACTTGTCTTCGGTTGTTCTTTTGGACAAACCATGACAGGTTTTTTTAAATGCATTAGAGGAAGGGTTCCTAAGTTCCTCAAATCCTTATGCAATGCAATTCTTGTTTTGACAATCTTTGACTTTACACACTGAGTCATTGTGGTGTTGGTGCACTTCCAGCCAACTATAATAGCTGTTTAATCTTAACACATCACCCTTACATAAATTGCATACATTTCAATCACCTCCCTTCCAGATTCAACGTGTGCAACTGAAAATAACACTAGTTTAACCTATACAACCCCAATGTGGTGGTGTTGTCTATTTAAATTCCAAGTGTAATTTATAAGGCTGCTGCTGTAGATTAAATTAAATACCATTCAATATCTTTTAATGTATTTAGAAATTTTTTCCAGCTTGAAGAAAACCCTTGTCTTTCTGTATGTTTAGCTCACTGGTGAAGATTTTAATTTCATTGGCACCCTACTGTCTGTATTAAAATAACAGCGTGACTCCCCTGCTTTGTACCATCAAAAGAGTTGAGGCTATAAAGTACGCCTCCTCTTCTGTCTGTTTTCTCAGTTTGGTAGTGAAGTGGGCCTGGAATGGTAAGTCATATAAGAGAAGACAGTTGGTCTACATAATCTCTCTTCCTCTGGATATACAACTCTTTCAGTGCTGGTCCAGTTGAATCTGCAGTGTCACTGGTATTTGTTCTCTTATTTATTAATTTACTTGATGGAATTTCATTTAATGGAAGTTGACCTCACATTGCCTCTTTTTCTCATGACGGAGTGCGTTGAACCAGCCATTCTGTGTCACTTCCCAAATTACTACACCCTCAAAAGTTACATGAGAAGAGCAGCAAAGAACCCTCTGAATTCCTCACTATTGGTTTTGAAGGGAGCACTATTTTGGAAAGTTGGTTAAAGTTCCAGTTAGTTAGATCAGTTCTCTAGACTACTTCTGACTGCTGTCTAGGCAAGGAACGTCTTGGCAACTCCACCTACAGCCACTCAACATTTCTTGGCACTTACACACCTTATAGAAAGAGCTGCAATTACTGTGTGATCTAATAACAGTTTAGGATTAGCCTTTAAATCATTCCTTGTTCAAAATGAATCAGTCAGCCTTAGAGAGAACTCAATTAAGAGATTAGGTAGTGTGGTATGTAGGAATTGTTTTTACAACGCAACAATGAAATCCAGCATTAATTTTCCAACAGTCTTGGCTTTTTTCCTAATAATATGCCCACTGTTTTCCTTTGTTGAAAGTTGTCCTGGGTGCTGTTATGCACGGTTAGTAGGTGAACAGCTCTGGGAGGTATTGGTCTTCCTCAGAATAAACTGAAGTCTGATGGGTAAACACCGCAGAGATTCCTGAATCCCTTTGCTGATGTTTTTCAGCAGACCTTGTTAACCCTTACCTTTTCGGTGTTTGACCAGAATAATGTAGAATCAGCAAATTCTTATTCATCTAGTGCACTTTTTCAAAGCATCAGTAAAAAAAAAAAAAGATATACAGTACTGTGCAAAAGTTTTAGGCAGGTGTGGAAAAATGCTGTAAAGTAAGAATGCTTTCAAAAATAGACATGTTAATAGATTATATTTATCAATTAACAAAATGCAAAGTGAGTGAACAGAAGAAAAATCTACATCAAATCCATATTTGGTGTGACCACCCTTTGCCTTCAAAACACCATCAGCTATTCTAGGTACACTTGCACAAAGTCAGGGATGTTGTAGGCATATAGTCAGGTGTTTGATTAAACAATTATACCAAACAGGTGCTAATGATCATCAATTCACTATGTAGGATGAAACACAATCATTAACTGAAACAGAAACAGCTGTGTAGGAGCAATAAAACTGGGTGAGGAACAGCCAAACTCCACTAACAAGGTGAGGTTGCTGAAGTCATACACCATGGCAAGACTGAGCACAGCAACAAGACACAAGGTAGTTATACTGCATCAGCAAGGTCTCTCCCAGGCAGACATTTCAAGGCAGACAGGGGTTTCCAGATGTGCTGTCCAAGCTCTTTTGAAGAAGCACAAAGAAACCGGAAACATTGAGGACCGTAGACGCAGTGGTCGACCAAGGAAACTTAATGCAGCAGATGAAAGACACATCATGCTTACTTCCCTTCGCAATCGGAAGATGTCCTGCAGTGCCATCAGCTCAGAATTGGCAGAAAACAGTGGGATCCTGGTACACCCATCTACTGTCCGGAGAAGTCTGGTCAGAAGTGGCCTTCACGCAAGACTTGCGGCCAAAAAATCATACCTCCGACGTGGAAACAAGGCCAAGCGACTCAACTATGCACGAAAACACAGGAACTGGGGTGCAGAAAAATGGCAGCAGGTGCTCTGGACTGATGAGTCAAAATGTTAAATATTTGGCTATAGCAGAAGGCAGTTTGTTCGCCGAAGGGCTGGAGAGCGGTACACGAATGAGTGTCTGCAGGTTATCGTGAAGCATGGTGGAGGTTCCTTGCAAGTTTGGGGCTGCATTTCTGCAAATGGAGTTGGGGATTTGGTCAGAATGAATGGTCTCCTCAATGCTGAGAATTACAGGCAGATAATTATCCATCATGCAATACCAACAAGGAGGCATCTGATTGGCCCCAAATTTATTGTACAGCATGAACAAATACCCCAAACATACAGTGAAGTCATTAAGAACTATCTTCAGCGTAAAGAAGAACAAGGAGTCCTGGAAGTGATGGTTTGCCCCCACTGTGCCCTGATCTCAACATCATCGAGTCTGTCTGGGATTACATGAAGAAAGAGCAGCAACTGAGGCTGCCTAAATCCAGAGAAGAACTGTGGTTAGTTCTCCAAGATGTTTTGGCCAACCTACCTGCCGAGTTCTTTCAAAAGCACCTGTTTGGTATAATTGTTTAATCATACACCTGACTATATGCCTACAAAATCCCTTACTCTATGCAAATGTACCTAGAAGAATTCTTGCTGTTTTGAAGGCAAAGGGTGGTCATGCCAAATATGGATTTGATTTACATTTTTCTTCTGTTCACTCACTTTGCATTTTGTAAATTGATAAATATAATCTGTTAACATGTCTATTTTTGAAAGCATTCTTACTTTATAGCATTTTTTCACACATGCCTAAAACTTTTGCACAGTACTGTACATCTATATATTTTTTAATCAGGATATTGTGAATACTACAAGTATGACCAAATGAGTCTGATGTGCAACCTCTTTATCTCTATTAGACAGGGAGAAACTGTATTGTCTTTGTAGCTTATGAGACTTCTTAAAAATATATATTTTATTGTGGTTCACAAATTTTACTGTCATTACTTAATTGTATCGTCTCATCCCTGCTAGACTCACTCTTCCACTTCACCAGAAAACTAAAGCCTTTTACAAACATTTCTGGGTGTCTGCAGTTCTGTACACTGAAATTGAAGATGTACTAATTTGATGGGAAGTGCAAACTAGCTTTCTGGGAAAGGTGAATTGGGAACTGATCTGATGTCTTGATCTTTAAGAGGGGGAAAATGGAGTAAGAAATTTAAATTGCAAACTGTGTTCTATAGAGTATTATAAATGGAATACAGAGATATGGAGATTCTTTACCTTTACCTTAAGTCCATACTTTCCCTTAAATGTTATGGATATGGAAGCTCTGCTGCATCTAACAGCATTACATTAGTAAATCCATACAGGGCCATCACAGGCCTTGACATCATTCCCTCAGTTCTGGGCTCTTTCTCAGCACATACCAGCCACTTGTATTGAAACATTCCAGTGTAAGTTTCACATGGCTCTGAAGACAGAAAATAAATGGAGAACAAAGTTGTGGTATGAGCAAGCATTATTTTGGGCTGGAACAGGTGTTATGCCTGGGTCAGAGCTGTTTGACAACTGAAGTTTGCAGTGTATTCAAGGAACAAGGATTTCCTTGAAAAGTGCTGCTGTCAGACACTACTCTCTATTTACTGTAAACCTCTCTTCTTTAGCACTTTTCTCCTGTGATCATCATTGAGAAGTACGATTGAGACCTTTGCCTACTGCTGTTATGTTGGGCGTTTGTTTTATTAATTTTTTTAAACGAAATTATACAGAAGTCACCCTGAGCACCATATAATAATCAACTCCAAAGCATATTAAACCTTCCTTTGTGAAAATGATGACTTAAGTCATTTTTGGTTTCATTCATCATGAAGGTGAAGTGATGACACTTTAGGTAACAGAGAAAATGAAATCCAGCTGAATGCAATGTAATTTAGCATAGAGATTTTAAATAAAATCTGCATTCAAGTGTACATCAGAGTGCAAATTAAAGTTAATTATTTAAATCAATTGACTTTGAGGTCACATTGATACAGTGAATACAGCAGAAGGGGTGTGCTAGTTCATTTGTGATGTCATTGATCTATACACATGGGATCTATTCATTATGAACAAAAAACAACATCAATGTAAACTCAGTGTTCATTGTTTGATCTGGTCCATTCATATTCATTCTTTATTAATCTCGTGTCTCATGTCAGCATTTCTGTGATTGTTTCAGATGTTACTTGTTACTTGTATTCCTTGTAATAGGAAAGCTTGTAAACTTTCAGGATGTATTTCTGGTCAGTGTTTTTTCTCAGGTCTCTTGAAAACAGGAATTATTCCACTCTTTGAAGTTCTTCCTACAGCAAATGTTACTTTTCAAGCTTTCTCTTGTTACACTGCCATGAGGAAACACTACCCTATTGTTGGCTCCGGAATGTACTGGGAACTTTGTGTCCCAAAAAGTAGATTTTGTACTGACTTGACCCTATCATTGTTCATGCATAATTCATTTTGTTTCATGCTACCTCATTTTTTGTTTTTGGTTACAGCATTACTGCAGATGACACCAGGCACTTTGGTAGATTGTGTAGTGGTCGACTGAAAATGGCAATGCATACAAATTGAAAAGAAAATGCTGCTTTTGGTGACATCCCAGTACACTTAGCAATGTAAAAGCAAAATAGCCCAGGCTGCCCTGACCTTGGGGTCTGTGTATAATTGGCATCTGAGTAATTTTGTTATATGAGGAAAGATAGCTGTGATTTATGAGGGGCCGTTCAATTCAAAATTAACAGCAAAAATAAATCATATACCAAAATGGATATATCAAATACCAAAATGGATATGGCATATACCAAGGTGGATATATCATATACCAGTAAAAATTATTAATATACCAGAATGGATATATCATATAGAAGGAAAAAAAAAAAACATGATAAAAGCATAGCTTATTAATTATAAAGTACAGCATACAATAAAACATAGCGAGCAATGTATACACTAGCCTCAGACTGTACACCTTTAATCTTTAATGTCCACATCGATGTGTCCCTCACTCGGCTCTCATGCCTGTGACCTGCGAAGGATCCGCTCTCGTCTCTCACCAACTGCGCGCACTGCGCATGTCCAAACCAGCATCTACACCACGTGACTTTGGTATCTATTTTTTTCTGCTATGTGAAATATCCACTTTGGTATATGATATATCCATTTTGATATACGATTTTTAGTTTTTCTGCTATATGATATATCCACTTTGTTATGTATTATTTTTTCTACTATATGATATATCCACTTTGGTATATGATATATCCATTTTGGTATATGATTTCTTTTTTCTGTTAATTTTGAATTGAACGGCCCCTCATAGTGATTCTCTAACAAACAATGTATAAACAAGATACTGGACACAGCATGTTATAATCCTGTTCAGAGCACTGGCCTTAGACTGATGTCTCGGCCATGTATCACAATACATGCTGTTCTGATAGTTTTACTACAAATGTTTTCAACAGTCTGCTCAATTCCTGTGGTATACTTTAATCTTTTAAAGATTTTAACAAATTTGTATCTAGAAACAAATAATGTCTTTCACTATTATGGTATTAGTGCAAATCATTGATTTGTAGGAGTGTAGGAGTTCAACAGATTCCCCAATGTGTGCTTGTGCAGCTGAAGACATTTCATCGTAATTCTTTCTGCACATGTATGCCAGAGTTACTCCATCGTAAACACTGTGATCCCAATACAAAATGCATTCAGCTGTAATATTGCAGTATAATCCATTTTACTTTGCTTGATTATTCCACTTGACCATGTTCACACACTTTTGCATTGTAAAGTAGAGCAATCAACATTTCTAAATTTAGCTGTACTTGTACATTCTAGAATCTGTAGCAGCATCTTCTGCAGAATATATACGACCAGAAGGGTCTCGTCTTCATTTACACATATGGGGGTCTGGAGAGTCAGTTAGAAACGGGACCTCTTGCTGTGTGAGGTGGAGTGTGTAATTAAAGGCAGTGCTGTCTTTGCACTGCCTTCTGTACCTGATGAGTTGATAAGGTGTTCTCACACAAAACCTACACAGGCGATCAGCCTGATAAGGCCTTGATCTGTGGTTGGGGGAGCTGCAGCTCAAGCCACACACTCTATTTTTACAACAGTGCTGTCCAAAGATATTTGCGCATGGTTACGGTGAAGATGTAGTTTATTTGTATAATAACTATTTTTAAATATTGACATGCTTAGATTATATCGGGTAGCTTCCTCATGGTTTAACCACCAATTTCAAAGATTATGCAGTGACAGAAAGCTCAAAGTTACTAGAAATACAACAAGAAGAAGCACAAGCTGCCTTGGACTTTGTGGCTTGACATCATCACAGATCTGAGACCAGTGTTCTACAGAAGAGCTTATATAGCTGTAAGACACACACAGACTGTCATTCTGTACTGAAGTGTCTGAATGATATTCAGCAACGACGTTTGTACCTAGGCCAGTGTGAGTGTCCCGGGCTCATCCTTCTGATAGTGTTATAGTGTTCCTTTGACTTGAACGTGTGTGGTGATACATTTATTATCATCATCATCATCTGTAAACTTTAAAAAGGAAGTTATTTCTTGCGCTGTGTATAACTGTGTTTTAGTCTTTCTGTACCCGAGTATCACAGTGCACATGTCTGCTCATGGTCTCTGCCTCACCTGGTATCTGCTCAGAATATAAGCCAGGGGGGAATCATTATTTCTTTCTCAAGGGAATGAGCTTGTTTGAGTCATTTGCATTGGCTCTGTGCAAGGGGTCGCACTGATTAAATGCATCTGCAGCCTTTTGCAGATGGGCAGGCTGTGTTGGAAGTCTTGGCAGATCGACCACACCATCATCAAAGGGTCCACAATGGCAGATTTATTTGTCTGCATCTCATTAATCAATTTGCATTTAACTAGTGAATGCCCATGAATATTGCTTTTTTGTTTTGTTTGTTTGTATTTTAGTATTTTTTGGATGCTGACATTAGTTCAGTCATGGAGCCATGGCAATTTCTTATAAAGTCAATGAAATACAAATATCAGGAACACAGAAGTTTATTTATACCTACAGGGGCTATGGCCATGCACATTTATTTTATGGCTGTAAATGTTCTTGTTGAAAATCGTTAGGGAATAATTGGTACCAAAACTGTGGACTGTAGTTCTTTTCAGTTGTAGTGATAATCTGTGCTGCTCAGGAGTTTTACAGCAGCGGTTTATAATTGAACCTGCTTTAAAAAGTAAAAATCACTGAGGCTTTTAAAATGCGGTGCTTTGAACATTCCAGCAGGAATAGTGCCCTCTCTTGGGTAATTAATATTTACAGTGTTTGTGCTCTCAGCTGCTGTACGCACCTTCATGTCTTTCTTCATGTCATCCTGAGATGTTTCACTTTGTGTTCCCTGGCAATTATTTTCAAAGGTTTGGAAAGCAGACATTGTACATGTAGGCCTATAGACTATGCAGTTGTCCGGGGGCCCTTTGGCAACATAAAACAATCCATCTCAACATTTCAATGAGGTTGTGTATACCACTTCACAGTACAGAATCAACTCTTTCCTGTTCCTGGTATGCCTTTTTTCATTCAGTTTCTCAATTAAATAATTGCACATTTATAATGAGAGTAACCCCTCAATTACCAGACTACCTGCATGACCAGCACTACAGACCTGTTATATATTTAAGTTAAATTCCCAACATGTAGTGGAAATATCCAGGTTTACCAAAACACTTCCACCCCTGTGGTCTACACACATCCCTCATTCTACACACATGATGGTTAGGCCTTGTGTACACTATTGCAGATCTCGGTGGTCTCTGGTGACTGGCGCACAGTGCCATTGAGTTCTGTTAGTGTGTAGGTGCAGGATGTGAAATATGAGCATGTTGTTCCTCGCACAGTTCTCCTCGACTGGAGCACAAGCCTCTACGCAGCCGAGGCGCTGGACGTTTGCAGTAACAGGATAGCCCATTTACAGGAGCTGTTGATGCCTCATTAACTTTAAATGGAGACTGATAGCAGGAGGAAGTGCTGAGCAATGTAGAGTGAGTCGTGTACAGCAAAGGAAGCGAGAACATTCCTCCCAACTGATACACAGCACCGGAACAGCGAGCCAGTCCATTGACTCACGGTTGAAATGTTACTCATTAGAATGAGCAGATGAAACCAAAACTGATGAAATTATGATTGCTTACATGTTATCTAGGGCTGAAAAGCAAAAATACACTTTCAGATCTTTATCGGTTTCCGTGCAAGATAGAGACTTTGGCAGAACACGGATAGACATTGTTTCTTGTTCCGTTCGCCTTCAGCACTCCACTCCACTACAGAGGATATTTTTGTATGTTGTGCAATGAGGGGGTTAGAAAATATTTGATAATATATTTTGTAAACCAGTTGTTATAATACTGTTTATATACTTATTGTCTGAAGAAGACTTTGGAAAGTGTATCAGTTATGTCTTTAAAACACTACCAAAGGTTTCTTTGAAATTTAATGATTGCTTGAAGTGGGATTGGGCTGAAGAAAAAAGTTATGATTATGAAATATCTGCTTTTTAAAGTGTTCTTTATTCTACTGTGGATACTTGCTGCCGCAGTAGACATTTACTTATTCTACCTATTATGAATGCTGACAAATACTGAAAATATGTACAGATGGCTAGATATGTGATGTGCAGCACATATGTTTCAAATTCTCAGACTTGATTCTTTGTGCACTAGCAGAAGTGAAAGACTTGGGTGGGGCTCCATCATGACAAATAGTCACTACAGTATATAGTCTAATAATAAAATAGGCCTGTCTAACCAGTTGCTTTTACTTCTTTTAAGATGCGTTTTGTAAAATAAACCACATTTTAAAGACGTTTGAAATGGTCTACACTACAGTGAAGGGGACAATTCTACAGAGTGGGGTGCAATTCAGAAGCTTGCACTTGAGATGGTATAGCATGTCTTCTTGTAACCAGGGCTTCCTGTGAATTGTGGGTTTGGAAAGAAACCTAAAATTCAGCAGAAGCCCTCAAGGATTAAAGGAGTTACCCTGCACTGATTTGTTTCCGTTTCTTAGTATGCACCGTCATGTTCCTATCTCTTACTTAAAGTTTCTTGAGTAACTGTTGTTCTTTCTGCTTAGGTTATTTACCATACTAATTCATTATTCCAGCAGAAACTCCTTTACTAAATTCTGTTTCCGGTATTACACAGGGGAAGTAAATTAACATCACACCATATGTTTTCTGTTAGCTAGCAGCCAGGGTATTAATCTGAGCCAATTATTTTAGCTTGTGGAGCATACACATTGAGTTGTAGGCTACATCAGTAAAGGCGTAAGTCAGGTGAGTAATACTCAGCTGTGATGTGAAAGAATTCAGCAGAACATGCAATTATTTTGAAAGAGAAGGTTTTATACCATTCATCTAACTCTGTGGTGCAACTCAGCTCTTAGCCGCCACATGACAAGGAGAGAAAGTAAATTAAGACAGTATTGTGCAGTATTCATGTTCTAAGAATATGCAATAGTTGTATTCTGACTGTCTTGAGGTATAATTAATGTGACCTCATTTGCACTCCTTTTGCAGTGAGAAAAGGGAATTGAGAGAGGGCGTGGAACTGCTTCCACACCGTAGAACCATGCGCGTGTCATTCTTGCATCACCTTCTCATATACTGACTTCACAGGAGTCACAATAGTCAGGGTTTCTACAGTCCCTCAAGCAGTATGCTGGAACGACAGGTACTCGCCAGCAAAGCACTCCCTAGTGTAGCTGTGTGCATAAAATGAACTTAAAAAGAGAATCTGCACACCTGTGGGGAATTGTTCCACAGAACAACAAAAACAAAGGAACACAACCATGGCACAATGATGGTGCTAACAACAAAGAGAACATTGAGGTGTTCCATAGCACATTCAGTGAGGTCTATAATCCCGATCAATATTTTGTAGGATTCTGTATACAACACCCTTTCTGCCTTAAAATGTAAGCAAAGGGACATACAGCAGTCTAACCTGATGTCTTCTCTCTTAGTTTCTTCCCTGGTGTTGACTGAAATCCTAGAGGGCACATTTAGTCTAATCATTTGGTGGCTTAAAAGCTAACGCTGAACTCGAGTTGTCATCACCTCTGCAGCCATTCACTTCTTGCTCTAGCATAGTCATGGATGTGGTCTAACACACTTTGCAAAGTGTTTGACCTGTGAATAGGTCATCCATCAGTGGAAACCTCCTTCCCCACAAACCCTCACAGTGGCTCAGTTCATACAGCAATTGTCAGTTAAGTTCTCCTCGATTTCTCTCTCTAAAATAAATTGACGGGTTTAATAGAAGAACTAGTATGTCAGTATGTCTTGGAATGTTTACTAAAGCTTCATGTAGCAGATGCAGTCTACATGTGATGCAGGAGAAGGGAGGCTAATTGGTGCTAATTGATCTCCTCTCAGCCAGTTGGTGATGATGTGCAATTGACCCTGGAAGACTGGGTTCAGCCCAGGTGTTTTATACTAAGCCTGCTCATAATAGGTGATTATGGCACAAACCAGCCCCTGCTTACATCTCTCCCCCTAACCTCAGGGACATGTGCAATATTAACACTCCTTTCTCATCCCAGACCCATATTGGTATAATGTGACCAGGTCTTTTAACCAGGAAATGCCTGCCATGAATCCTCTGACATGCCATACAAGGGCCTGATGTTAATCTTGCCAGGACTTTCACAAGTATACCATTTCAAGAAGAGAGAAAGGGGCGTCCTGGGGAGTGACTGAGTGGATCGCTGGGTGACCGGGCCAGAGAGGAACCACATGAAGCATGATAGGAGACTGCCTGCGTGCTTTCAGTCATACTCTGTTCATGCAAAATTGAGTTTTTGCTGCAGGGGGAATCTTTATGGAAAGTCTATTAGGATAATTAGGCTGGAGACCTTAACTGTGGCTCTTTGAGAAGACCCATTTGTTCATACATGGCATGTGACTCAGTCATTTATTTTATTATTGAGCCTAGGAATTTTGTTTCTCATCAGTTTTAGGCTATAATTAAACTCCAGTGCTTTCATAATTTCCTTGGCTGTCAGGGTCAACTGATTACATTGTGTGTGTGCGTGCGTGTGTATTTGTGCATGGGGGTGTATAAATGTTGCAAGTGGGTCCACTGAAGCTGTGGTTAATGATGGTTTCAGATATGTGCAGTCAACCTGCTGCTTTCTGAATTAGGCTCAGAGGGAACACCGTTCCATTCAGGTGGCGGAACTACAGTTGCGGTATAGATTACAGTATCTCAGCTGAATGTCTGTCTTGGAATTTAAACAAAAGTTGGCAGTTCTGCAGTAAGGGTAGAGACATAGAAACTATAAGAAGAACAAAAGCCATCTGATCCTTCATAATCTGTTCACCTTATCTCTTACAACTGTCATTAACAGTTTACACAAAGGCTGTTCCAATGCACATACTTTCAAAAGCCTTGTGTTCCTCCTTCCTGTGAATGAGGCTTCGTTCGAATTGACAGGTCATTGTCTGTGTAATACAATCTCCTGCCATCTGTACTGTATTTATATCATGTTCAAATCTCTTGCTCCAGATTAAAGCATCAAAGTAAACAAAATAAAATGTAATTGTGCTTCTCCCAATTGGTGGCGTGTTCCTGCCAGTGTCGCTATTCTGTAGCTACAGATAGAGGTCACTGGAACAGGAGGCCTACTTACATTGCTCTGTTGGGTTGTGTTGTAGCTCGCTATCCAGAAAGGAATTTTAAAATCTATGCAAGAGATATATATTTAACAAACTGAAGAAAAGAAAATCATACAAACAAATAATACGTTGGTGGCCTGTGGCTCAGGTGTGCTCTGTGGCCCCATCTCTGCCAGGCCTGGGTGCTGCTCTAGGGATGACTGTATGACCTCTGTCCCCACATGCTTTTATTCCAGGCATTCCCCAACACCCTCTCTTTTACTTTCTCTCTATTTCCTTCTGTCTTATGATCCTGTGTCCTACTTATTCGAAAACTGAAAACAAAGTGACTGGAGACAGACTCTCAGATTGTTGCTTACACAAACGTTTCACCAAATGTTCTTGAAAATGTAATTGAAGTTAAGTGTGAACCTCTACAGCTCTTCACACAGGACTTGCAGGGTAATCGCACTGTGTGTCGGTGTTGTAGTGACAGCTCTGACCTTGCAGCAGGGATCTTATTTTAGAAATGAATAAGTAAGCTACAGTCTTCTGATGAGACCAGCGTACTTTGGCACTCGCATTTGTCAGTCTTTTCAGTATGTCTGCTGCCCCAGTGTGAACTTTGAAGAGAAGGAAATCATTTGACTCTACTATTTGTGTTTTATATGTTGAGTTTCGAAAAATTAAAAGCAGGCTTCCAATCTGTCAGGAAATCCTTAATAAACTCAAACGTTTAGGTCTAAAAATATGGGAAACTATAAATACCTTAAATGAGCAGGACCTGGTGGCCAATATTCTGTCTGCAAAGGGGACTGTTTCATAATTGAAACGTAACTAAAATGTGTGTGTCCGTATTAACTGCATAAAGCTTTCTTACCACAAGTACAAATTGAATGAACGGAATCCCACGGTTTGAAGCATTTGCCAAACATATCAGCTCTGCAGTGCTGTTCAAGACCTTACATAATTCTGACTTTTTTTTATTTTTTATACGCCCTTCAAGTTTTTCTAAAAGCCTGACAGATTCTTGGAGAGTGCTCTGCTGAGGAACAGGTCATTCAAAGAACTTCTTAAAACCATTGCCGCAGCTGAAAGGTAGTCCTACGTGGGGTGGAAACAAAATAAACGCTTTCCACTGATTTGTTATGTCCAAAAGCAGATAGTTTCAGGAACAAGAACAGATATCACATGACTTCCTGGGAGAGGCTTAACAGCACTCACGGAGCTGAAAAGGATTGTCAATTGTAGTTTTTGGAGGGAAATATCATCTATAGTGAAATGCTTTCCTGTTTAAGCACTGATCCCAGAGGCCCCAGCTCGTCCTGAGACATCAATCTGGCCTGCAAATGGTTTCCTCCTTTGTGTATTGTTTAGTGTTTTTCTGAAGACCCTCGTCTCCCTGATTTCAGTCTCCATTCATCAGGCTTTCCTTTCATTCCTGGAGAACAGGAAACAGCAACCAGTTAGAACAAATGCAACAAAAACAAAACATGAATTCTGTGTGAGTTTGTTTGAGTACAAAATCTGTTATTAATAATAAGTTATTTTGTATTTGATGGCAAACTATTATATTACAAAGCTGGTGACAGCTGTGTCAAGGCCACTATCTGGTACATAGCACGCTTTCAGATGTATGCATCTTCCGTTTTAATTAGGTAGTAAAGCATATCACACTTACTAAGGTTTTTGCACTAGTAACTTTATTGTAGTTATTGTACACCTTTTCTGACATTTATTAACATGCGATTAGTGTCCTGTTATTTTCTGTCAAACGTGTTCCTTCGACAACACAGTGCAGAGCTGTTTGATTGGGGGCAATACCCAAGTCCTCATTACAAAGATGTAGTCTTCTCCAGCAGTGCAGTCAGACAGGAAGAGCCCTACTCTGACCTGGATGGCCTCCTGTATGGAAAGCACCAACCGCCTATCACGACACTGGAGAAGAGCACTGTACCGATCAGCACAAGAGCCAGAGTCCCGGGCAGTGCGTCATATCCTCAGTGTTCGGAAAACCTCCACTGCATATAAATGTCCTCAGCAGCAACGGCTAATAGAAGTGGGCTACTTGAGAAATGCAGGAGGCAGGGAATGTGCAGGAAGATTTATGAGGCGCGGGCTGTGAGAGAGTTACAGAACGGCACAGAATTAACTCGTGCACGTGCAATACCATACGTTACTGTGCAGACACAGCGCCAGCAATTATTTAGAGGGTGTGTGACTGCCCTCCCTGATGTTCCTGACAGTGTAATTAAAAAGCCAGCAGAGGAGGGTATTTTTTAACACTCGCAGAACCCTTTTAAATCAGTGCCTCACTGCTGGCTGAAAGGGTGTGAAATCACGCTTTTCCGCTTTACACAAGTGCACAAAGCAACAGTAAGTGACTGTGTGTTAAACCCAGGGCCTAGAATGTGTGATGCGGTGTATTCAGATATATGACTGGACATTAATGATCGTAGATGATTTAGCTAATTGACTGCAATCTTTATGGAGCAATGAAAGCAGCAGCACTGCTCACACACAATACAATTCAGAGGTGTGATCAGAAGCTACACTCTGTATTGGTTCTGGGTATGAAGGCATTCAAAGTCTATATATATAATAGCTCAGTCTTCATTTTGTCATATGGGCTCGTCCAATAACTTTATGAAGTTCAGCAATTACATTATTTGACTGTGTATAGGCTATGATTTTTATATTAGAACAAGCAAACAACCGCAAAATAAATAAAAAGCATCAGTGATGGTCTCAAATAATTAATCGCAAGTGCCTCTCGTGTCTACTTTATCTTGATCTCAGTTCATTTAACTTATAGCCTGGTGAACCATATGAATTGTTCACTAAGTGTTTCCTTCACAGCGATATTGGATTGTTTTTTGTTAAGGAGAACAAAGCTGATGTTCTGCAGAATTCAGAATACATTGTCCTCAGTCCTTAGCTTGTATTATTCCAGATCAGCTGCAATAAAACGGTCTCTTAAGCAAAACTTCTACCAGGAGAGCGAAGAGTTCTAGTTCATAAAGTTTTTTGTAAATTGAAATATTGCACACCAGGAATGTCTGTAATTATTTTTTGTTAATCAGCAGAGAAAAATAAACAGAGGAGGCCTTTGAAAACAGGGAAAGCCATTTAAATAATCTCATCTTTTGAGAAGTAACATTACAGTCACAGTACAGCAACTGAGAAGATTAATCCTGCAGTGGGGTAAAGCTGACTCATTTTACAGGCAATCTGAAAATCACAGGTATTAAGATGAACAAAAGGATTATGATTTATATGTATATTTGTGAATGTAAATCACTTTTACTTACGGTTTCTTTTTAACATAACTACATGTTACCTTACACCAGCCAGCAATGATTGACTTTTCATTTTGCGCATTCTGAATTTGTCTTGTGCTTTGTGTAAATGTAATTTTAATTTTTCAATATGTCTTTAAGCTGATTCAGCTAAACCCTCCAAAACGTGTAATGTTTTGGCCGGAAAAACAGTGAAGTAAAAGAAGGACCTTAAATAAGTTTACTGCAAATAAAACAGAAACATGTGTGGTTCAGTCTCTTACCATAAAGAGATTTCGCTGCTTCATTTTGATTTTTGACATCTGGTGGAGCTACAATTGATTTTTTTTTTTCTGTTTTTGATTTTCGGTCCTGACTGAACACAATTCTGTGCCATAACATGGCAAGATTGCCTTGTTTTAAAGACACAGTGTTCATTTATAACATGTAGTGTAAGTGTTCAACCCATTTACCATTAAAGTACGTCCCTAAAGGCCATTACTGTGCTGTGCCCTGGCCCTGACACCCTGCACTTGCTGTAGTTTTAACCTGGGCTAGTGACGTCTCTGTCCCCAGCTCACATGAATAGGAAGCAAAGAATGTGGAAATTAACAAATGACTGAAACCAATTTGTGGTGGAATACTAAACTCTTTAAACTGTGTGTCATTTGTCATTCAATCAGAATTAAAATAAGCAGTTTCAGACAGGGTGCAAAAAAACAAAATTATAAAAGTAATTATGTTTGTGATAGATATTGATGTTCTGGTCTGGACTGAGCTGCATGAGTAGTTCTAGAGCTGCTTTGTTTCTAATGGGATTAAAGTTTGTGCTGTGAGTGAATATGTTTACAGGTTTGTAAAATCTGATGGGTAAAAACTGACAATTCCTAAGATATATATTTTTTAACGAGGATAAATCTTGGATTCATCATAAATGGAATAAAATAATCCTGTTATATAAGGGTGCAGACAAAAATGTGTGTATTTCTGCCTTATCCAGTTGCAGTTAGCCTTATTTAGCACAGACTTTGCTTACCTTCCTTAGAAGTGTGTAATGCTGGAGGATGGTGCCAGTTTGGGCCTTTTGCTGGAGATGCAGCATTTCGCAGCGATGCCAGTGACTCTCACAGATGGGCTGACAGGAAACTGGGCAGAAGTCTCTCTCGGGATGGCATTGCCGAACCCCGCTCAATATGAACTGCTGCAGCATCAGTCTAAAATAGCCGGCACCTGAGGCGCTTCACTGAGTGACACTGAGTATAAACACACATGGGGGAAATTAGAGCCGGAGCACGCTGGCACTGTTTTGACAGTATCTGCCATGCTTTAATCTCGCGCCAAGATTAATATTGACCTATTGCAATTCATTTAGATGTATGGCCTGTGTCCTAACCAACGGGCTGTGTGTCACTGTGAGTGACAGAATGCGGTAATTGTTAAAACACAGCACCACAGACCCCTGGGAGCAATCACAGTTATCGCACACAGGACTTTTTTCTTTTTTTTTGTTCTTTTTTTTTGTTCTCCATCCTGGCAGAGTTCCTTGGGGCTTTTCCAAAAATGTTTGCTAAACATTCCCTCATGTTTTCTGTCGGGAAGGGATAGAGAAGAGTTTGAGGTTCGCATTTCTTTTTTGATGTCATGTGTCCTAGTTCATGCCTTCTCCGTTTCCCTGCTGTGGCCGTCTGCAGCTCATTGTGAATCTGCACACCACCCCCCCGGCAGCGCACCCGGAGGGAGCCCAGACTGCGCCACGGCACCTGCTCTTCTCAAGCTGCACTCGTCTCTTTATTCCTGTTACAATTCAATAAGCCTAGATGGCTTGTGGGCTATTATGCATCTGTTCGAGGCACTGATGATAACATATTTCTGCCTTTTTTATTCTGAGGAAATTTAAAAAAATAATAGGGCAAAATATCTCAGAGCCTGCATTTTCCCTACACATTTCAAAGTCTAAATGTTACACAAATGGTTTACGTGGTACAGAATATTCTAAGGTGAAAATTAGTAGGGAGGAAGGAAAAAATTGGCTTAATAGTTTTTTTTCTTTAAAGGACAAAAAACCCTTTCTGTAATGAATTCCACCACAGATGCTTCTGTGTAGCATGATTTTTTTTTTTTTTTTTTTAAGCTGTTGTTTACAATACCTTACTGCCCATAACCACCACCTGCCTGCAGCTTCTACAACTTCCACGGACCTGCAGTTTTGTGCTGGTGGCACTTTCATTATTAACAACTCGCAGCCAGACGTGCGACAGGGTGAAAGTGTTACATTGTGTAGGTGTTCACAGAAGCGACTAGTCGTAAATTGAAATGTGCAATTACAAGGTTGTTCTGATTTACCCTACTGACAGAGAACCTAGGTCATGGCCCATAAAGCAAATTAAATTTAATTAATCTAGGTAAACCCCTCTGTTATCTGTGTCTTTCTAGTCTATATCACCCTGAAGAAAAACGCTATTGATTTATATAGAATGATCATCGCCAATATTCATCTTATGAGACTGTGAACAAAAACCTAAAATTAAAGAGAAATACCCTTTTTTCCCCCTATTTGTAAATCCTCCCCATCGAGGCCAGTGTTGCAGACATTTAATTGATTTAAGTGTGTTTTGCTCACGGGCCATGTAAGTCTGACAGCTCCGTTCCTGAAGGCATATACGTAGGGACCAAATGTTGGCTGGTGTAGCCCAGGCTCTGCACCTCAGAATAATGCAGCTTCATTTTCTTCAATCCCGTGCAGGAAAACCACATTGAGCAGTAATTCACTACGAAGGGGCTATACCAAAGCTCTGGTTGTTTTCCTCTGGAGGCTTGGAGACTCTGAGCAATTCAGTGTGGAATTTGTTTGCTGTGGTGGGGTCACAAATAACTGTGAAGTTTATTCACACTGAATTATATATAACTTCCTATTTAGGGCCAGCAGGGTTTGTGGTGCTATTGCATTATACTGACCAGAAGTAGGCCTATAACTTTTCTTAAACGCCCCACCTCCCAATTGTCTGAAATAAGTTTAATTTGTATTACAACAGTGTACTGTGCATTTACGTTGTATGTCCATTGCATACTGCAGTATGTTTTAACATGAGTATCAGCTTGAACAAAGAAAAACATACTATGTGAACAAATGTGTCAATCACGTTACCCTTCTTATGCTATATAGCTTTTACCATGCATCTTTAAATATGCTATGCTTAAAAAATGTAAATGTATTAAATTTATTGTATATCGAAGCAATGTGTATACTACAATCTATCATAAAGCCCCAATGAGGCCATTTGAAGAGCATGCATTTCAGGATAAGCGGACCTTCAATTTGCTTCTTGTGTAAAACCAGAGACTTTCAGAGTGCTAAGTAATACGCATTTTTTTCTTTCTAGCAGACATTTTCAGCACTTATTAAACTGATTATCTAATGAAGCTAATCGAAATATACAATATGTTATTACTGTGTGGAAAATCCATTGCCACCTGTACTGTGTAGTGTCTTCTGCACATACGGTTGCAATTATGCAGAGGGGTCTGCAAGGCAATTGTCGTAATGCCAACAATCCCTGCAAACAGTCCAAACTTTTCGTTTTGTAATTACACAATATCAAAATATATATTTAGCCACCTGCTCCCTCCCCCTGTATAACCGCCTTTCTTGGTTACTGTCCACTGACTAAACTTCTCTCTCACTCTTGTTTTCTCTAACAGGCATTTGGAAATGCAAAGACTGCTCACAATAACAACTCCAGTCGCTTTGGCAAGTTCATTCAAGTGAACTACCAGGAGACCGGCACTGTGAGGGGGTAATAGCACAACATCCTTTACTCTGACTTAATTTACCTTGTGTTTTTTTTGGGGGGGAGGGGGAGAAAATCATAGGAAATGAAATTAAGGAAACATTTTTAAGGGGCATTGAATCTGCTAAATCAAAAACGGTGGTATATATTAATCACCACTCTCTAGAATAAGAACATATGTCTAATTGAAGCAGTGTCTATGGGCTTCCCTTACTACACACACACTCCTCCTCTGTGCCTCTCCTTATCGTGGTTCGAGGGGAATTTGAACACTTTGCACATCCTGAGAAGCGCTGCCAAAGCCAATCCTGGGAAACCAGAACTAGAGCAACACCAATGAAAATTATGCACAAATAGATTCCAGACTGAGACTGGCATTGTGGGTGGAAGGGATGACAAGGCAAACATTGGTGTGGATGCTGTTTCACAAAGATCCATTGAGAAGTGGCTTTGTGAATTTAATAAGACCATAAGGACAGGACAGGACACAGAGATGGGCTAAATGGTACCATTACATTTTTGTTAACACTGATGAGTAATTCATTTCAATTTCAATGACAAAACAGCCGAGGGACAGGTCATTCATTGACATTGATTGCTTGTTAGTATGTGTAATTGTCACTGATTGATCACAACCAGGTTGCCTTTAATGTACATGTGAATGTACATGTTAATGCCCATCTATCCTGTCTTATACATTATTGACTAAAATTTTGTAACCGGAGCTGTGCATTTTTCATAATTTGCACGAGAGAGAGAGAATAGCAGGGCATTCCAGTTTCATCTGCAGTGTGTGTGTGTGTCTGTGTGTGGTGACGCCAGCCCGGAGTATTAAGGCCTTTCTGTGGTTAGGATGTTCACTTCACTGACCCGCTCCCCTTTACACAAATGCATATGCTTACACACTAGATTATATTTCATTTATTTATATTTAAACTGTGTTATTAAAACTTGGAGTTTCTGGCTTACAGACGCTCCCATTCTTATACTTCTGAGGAACCAATTTTTACAAGGAAAGCTATGATATCAGATGTGTCTTGATATGCGTACCATGTGTCTGCTTCTGCAATTTAATACTTAATACAGTATCCTTTATACACAATTTATTTCACCACATAGAAGTCATCATTCTGACTGTGATCATTTCTGTTTTCCAGAGCATATGTAGAAAAATACTTACTGGAAAAATCAAGACTGGTCTACCAGGAGCACAATGAACGGTAAGAAATTATTTTATTTTTATTTTGTTGTTTTCTCAGTATAGTCTGTATGGAAGCAAATGTTAAGATTTCTTACAAAAAATGCTTTATGAAGCTTGAGTTTTCAAACATAGTGACTGCTTTGATTTGTGATCAGAACAGATCTCCAGTTGATTAGGGTCTATGTAAATGCCTTCACATCTCCTTTTTGATGGTGTTTGTGTCTGCAGTTATTAATGCTGTTTAAATCTTTAAAGCAGTCTTGTCAGCATGACTTCCTTCTTGTATTAAATATAGTGTTTGATAATAACAGCAAACAGCCTTTGATTAGTTATTTTGTGCCTTTTAATGAGACAACTGTATTCACTATTGGTATCACAAGGAGAATTAGGTACCCATGAAGATGTATATATGTGTTGAAGCTGCTAATACTTGTTTCATAAATACATGGCATGAAAAAAGGCTTAACTAGCTTTAAGTGGACAATTTGTTCACCAGATTTAAGAAAACTTCAAGAAACTTCAAAAGCTAGCATTGTGAAATATGAATGACATTTTCAAGCTATTGTTTCTGGGATTAATCCATATTGGCATTTTCTTTCAGAACCCTTTCCCCCTTGTTTGTTTGAAATAAATGTGTATCAAAAAGTACATTTTAATCTCAGTTTCAATAATTTTTACATGTGTAATTATTATATGATGGAAAGGATTTTTTAAATTTGTTTTTCCAGTTTATAATACATTATGACTGTGGAAGTCCTGTATATATTAATTTCCCTTACCCAGTGTTTTATTAAAAAAAAAAAAAACAGATAACAATTTATTCTTTCATGTAACAATTAGGTGTCTGAATCCCTAATGCTTTCTGATCTCATTAACTGACTATTAATAAAACCCTGTCAAGGTCACTGGAACAGCTGCAATGTTGTTCAATTCTCAAACTATTTTACTGCTTCTGACCTGTCTGCCTCCTGAGCTATGCACTGTATCTTCATATGCAGGAACACACAGCAGTTAAATATTTTTTCTTTGGAATACTTAATCCAGCATATTTTAATATCTTTTAGTTTACTTAGTTTATTTTTATTTTTATTTGAACAATGGTATTTATATTGCTTTGTTGTCAGTAATTTCCTGTAAATTACAAGGTCAGGATCAGTTTTTCAGCTCTTCTCACTGTGAATGTTTAAGATCTGTAGCGTGGTGTGTTGGATTTTATAAACTGAACAGATGTCTGATGGAGACAGTGTTTGTTTTGCTTCTCGAGAGCACTGATTATCTGCCGATGATCAGAGGTACACAAGCAGCTTCAATACTATGTGAACAAATGTGTCAATCACGTTACCCTTCTTGTGCTATATAGCTTTTACCATGCATCTTTAAATATGCTATGCTTAAAAAATGTAAATGTATTAAAACACAAAACTGAAATAAACTAACAAGATTTTATTTTAAATGAGGAATGGTCAGAAACATTCGACTCATGCCAAAAATATGCCAAACGATGTTTGCATTACATGCAGATGCAATTACTTTTTTTACTCCATTTAAGTGCAGTTGTGTGGTGTTGAAGTCCTACTAAATACTCAGACAATTGGCTAAGTCATTATGTGAATGTGAATATACATGAAAGTCTAATAGGCCTAAACCCTACTGGTATTTAAAAATCAAACCAGAGTCGACATTATATATTTTAAATAGGAAAAGTACCGCTACTAAATGACCAGCGCTTAAATGGTTAACCCCAAAATCCAAGCCCAGCCTGGCCTGTGTTCTCGGGGAATAGGTGCAGGCTTACACAAGGTCTTATTGAGATTGATTGCGGACTCTGACCCCCCCTGTCCCGTGTGAGAGATCCCATCGGGAGAGGCAGTGCACTAACAGCTGCAGCTCTCCCCCCTTGCCCTCTGACCTCCCCATCACTCTGCATCGCAGATCAGTGTCTCCCCAAAGCACACAGCCCAGCACTGCCTCCAGTCAACTGCCCCGGAGGAAACAGAGCACATTGTTGTTCATGGTCACCTGTGTGTTAATGTCCACTATTATTTGTTTTACTACAATGGCTACTACTTATTATTCGTCTTGATTCTTTATTATTCAGGACGTGAAATGAAAATGTCTTATCATGTCTGGTATTGTCCCAACTGATTTCACCAAGGTACCGATCAGACGTGGTGTCATTTTGAAATTAAAGTTATATTTTAGAGATCTTGTTTTTTGCCATTGTATGCTTAGGCCTACATGATTTCATAGAGCGGCACTTGTTTTTTTTCCTTTCATCCCCCTCCCCATTACTTCACTTGTTTGACATTAGAGGGGAATCTCCCATTTTTTGTGCAGGGCCTCCAGGTCTAATGGAGCTGCTGTTTCTCTGTTGTCTTCCAGGAACTACCATGTATTTTACTACCTGCTGGCAGGAGCGACTGACGAGGAGAGGACCGCATTCCACCTCAAGAACCCTGAGGAGTACCATTACCTCAATCAGGTGGGGAGGTCAACTGTTGCAGCAGAATCACGCTTTTGGGCTGCTTCTTCAAACCCACAGTCCAATTCAGTTGACCACGGTCCCAATTATTTTTTGCGTATTCCAGCTTCAACCTTTAAAGTTCAACTCGTCTTTTTGGATCACATTTTTTAAACAGAATTTTAAGTTTCTTCTGAATTCCAGCTGGATTAAGAAAACCGGTTTTGTAACAACAAAGAGACAGCTGGCAATGGCTTGGCTCACTTTCTTGTCATAAAATACAATACATACAGTCCTGAAGACTGGCTGACCGCGCGTAGAGCCACTTCACACGTGTACAGTTTCTGGATATTGCCATGCTAGCATGACAGAGCCAGCTGCACCCAGTTACACGGACCGGCTGCAAGTCCCAGTCACTCTTGCTGGAAAACAGGAAGAGAGGGAAAGGAAGCAGATTCCATTGTTCATTACTACCATTCCTCTCACCAGCCCCATTTGCTTTGTGTGTGTGCCATAACCTAGATACACAGCCTTGCCTAAAAAAGAACAAGAAAAAAAGCTTTCAAGAGAACGTGACGGCAGAGTTCGTTAACATTCCTCCACACTCCCATTGCATCTTTTCTGGCTAATCCAGTGTCTTTTCATAATTTACCTGTCGTGTTGTGGTTCATGTCTGACACTTGCTACTGCCCTGCTACCTGTCCTTCCCATTCACAACGACATCTGGCAGCCTGCAAGCCCCAGTCCCTGGAGTACGACCTCATGCATGCTGTACAGCACCATTGCCACACGATCAACTCAGTGCATGGCCTTAGGAGGTTTTTATAGAGTAACAAGGCCACATACTTCTAAACCACAGACAAGGAGCATTCAAGGGAATTATATATATATTTTTTTATTGGCAGACGCCCTTATCCAGGGCGACTTACAACATAAGTGCAACACTTTTTTTATTCTCTTTGTGTTATTCAAACTACATATGTCATATATGACACACTGATAGTGGGGGGCCTGTTTCATTAAGTGTATAATGGGGTCCCCCTCACTGATTCCATAAACTGCAGATTAATTTCTATTTACAACAGATTTCAACAGGTTGGCTAGCAATACACATTTGTATATTATGGTTCATTAAAAAAATATAATGATAATTTACACAAACAATAGAATGGATGCTGACTACAGTAAGATGTGTTCAATAACAGATTAGGAGTATTTTTCATCTTCACACATTCAGTCATTCCACCTACAAAAATGTGCACCCAGCTCCTTACAGTACTGGAGCATAGAGAATCCTAACTCAATTTACTTTTGTATTTCTTTTGATGTGTTTTACATCCTAAAATAATTGAATTCTTTCTTTATCAAAAAATAAAGTAATTAGACCAGCTCCTTATTCTTTAAAACATGGAATTCAATCACCATGCATAAATAGATGAAATCCTTCCTAGATATCAGTGTTTTTATTGCAGATCTTGTAAGTGATTTCTTTGTGTTGCAGCCTTCAGATCTGCATTGTATTATTTTCTTACTCATAACGGTAAGACCATGAGAAGAAACAAATTCAATGTGTTGCCTACCAACTCGAATGAAGCATTGGGCTGAATTCTTCACATATCCGTGGAGTTGTGCCACATACACTCTCAGCCTCTTCATGACATTAAGAACTCTCAGAATTGTGAAGAATTGTAACTTTGTAACGGTCCATGGTAGGCTTCTTGAAAAGCGTAAAATACAAACAAAAAACCCACAGAGAAAACAAACAATTTGATCATTTTTAAGTTCTTTATTGTTCACAGATGTAATGCTACCATGGAGAGAAAAAAATAAAAAACTTCACAACATAAAGATTGTATTTTGTAATAGTAGTACTTGGTATACATCTGTCTCTCTTCTAAACCATTACAAAATAAATTTGAGGGTAATGAGTCTGAGAAAAAAATACACGAACATTTGATTTGATTTGATGCTCTCAGGAATGTATTTGCCGCAAATCCAATTAAACGGCCCAGTGATAGGAATACAGTTAGGTTTCGATGCAGTGTAGCTGTGATCTGCTGAAGGAAAAGGTGTTCATGGTTAGGGCAGGCCTGGTCTAGAACAGATTGGCCGTGTGCTTTGGCTCCTTTATTAACCGCATGCTTTTCATCCTTTTCATTGTAGAGAATGAATGTTTGTGTTGAATGCTGCCTAACCCCATTTACCTTACTTACAGATCACAAAGAAACCCCTCAGACTGCACTGGGAAAATTACTATGAAACCGAACCGGTCAGTATTCATATCTGTGGGCACTGCTGGGATGAAACAACGCTCCCCCCCCTCATTCAATTTCCTCACACGTTCATGCACACATATTTGGCAAAATTCGAATCCTTATTTTCTTTTGATGCTTTTTCTTGTTGTTCTTGTAAATGGTGGTGGTGATGGTGTTCAGTTGTGCTGTTTTATATTGGACACATCCTCGGCAGATCCCCCACGTCTAACTTTTGGTCATTCAGTTTTCTTGTGTAATATACTTAAGCTTGATTGTCACAGATGTCTATTTTTGGGCTATTTCTCTGTCCAAAGAGATCAACATCACACAGCAACCCTATTTTATTTTAAACTCTTTATCACCTCAGTCAGATCACCACCTGCCCCACACTGAGATTCCCTTTCAGTGTCTGTCCTTAAAGAAGAAAAAAATGATATCACTGATCTGAAATCTATAAATTCATCTTGGCTTATAAAGTAGAAATACTGTCAAAGGCTCCACCCATGTGTCCATCCAGAAATGCATTCAGATCTGATAAACTCATTTCCGTGTCTTCTCCATAGATATTTAGAAATAACTAACTAAAGAAGCATGTAAAGTGTTAATCTAGATAATGGATTTCTGAATAATTGACTTACTCAAGAAAACAGTGACCAAAAAGCCATAGTGCTTCTCTTGTTTTCTCATATGATTTTGGGGTGGAATTCCTTATATTTTTCTGCATAGCATGTTGACATTTAAACGCATCCCTCTCTATGCTGCTGCTCTTTTTTTACTAGCTAAAATTACAGCTGTAGTACTGAGAATTTCTGATACCTGTAAATAGACAAATACAGGTAAGTAATGCAAATTAAACTCTTGAGTAGGAGATACAAAAAAGGGAAGTGGTGTACAGTCGGTGATTCATTTCCTGCTCTCCATAACGCACGTGAGTCATGAAGCAGTTTAAATGTAAATATAGCAGAACAATACACGGACTGTATATGATCTTACAAAAAAGCACACACGACCAAATGAGAACACTGTATTGGTTTCAGTGGAGATTCTGAATTACCTATATTATATTTTGTTATTTTAAATTCATCCCATGCTGTTATCCTAGGATCACAGATTGTTCAAGTGTGTGTTAGATTAGATAATGCTTTAAATGAAGGGTTTGCTGAATTTCCATGAAAAATTACATTTTAATTATTTTTTTGTTTTTATCTTAGTACACTTGACAATTGCCTTATTTTATTTAACTAATGCTGATAATACCTAGCACTTCAAATGTCTATATCAACTATTTTAACCCAGAAATATTATGATATTGGGTGAATATTTCTGCTTTTTCTCACATAACAGTAATGTATGGTTGCAACAAGAGAATAAATCATCTTGGAAAAATACTTATTACTTTTATACTTGCTAACTGAGAACTGAGAAATAATACCTGAAGTTTTCTTTGCATTCTTGAAACAGCACCCCAGTTTCAGTGGGTTGATCCTCTTCTGTAGGAAAGTTATAACGATCACATCAAGTGGAACAAGACGAGGCACCCTTACTGGAGTGAGAACATGCGTTTACAAATCCAACATCATTATTACTGTAACGAGGAAACAGCCTGCCCCAATGCCAGCTGGATCCAGGCTTCACTCAATGGCTGACTCTTTTATGGTGCCAGAAAGATACAATTTACAATCTTGGCCTTTTGATGCATTTTACTTTTGCTCTTGACGTGTCTCTATATAGGAACAGCCATCTGCTTTGGAGAAAAGCAGGTTTCTCATAGATTCCATATGTTAAATAAGCAGTCTGCTACAGAAGTGCATTCCAGTCCTGGTCATGAAGACAAAGGCTAGCTCTGTATACATCTTCATTACAAGGATTGGCCAAAATGTGGCTCCCACACCCAATGTGTCCCGCAGCCTCCAGCAAAGCCAAGTAGATATTCCCAATCATGATCATTATTTTCTTCGGGGCTCTTTTGGGAAACCATAATACAGTAACATGCCAAATGTATGTACTTTTATTTGCAAAAGTGAACGTTGTTTGCTTTCATCTTTGAATTTGAATTTTTGATGAGCATGTTTTTTTTTTTTGTTTTTTTTTTCCAGTTTTGTCTTCCTCTTCTGTGTAATACTAGGCCAGCTGTTTTTTTAATTTTATGGTTGGTTTGAGCATTATTGGACTTTCATTTAGAGGAAATACATTAAATGCAACTTCATTCAAAACCAATAACTCTAGCTATTATATTTCATGATTCTGGTTTCAGTTACAATATTTTTATCTTTACCTTTTATTCCCCTTGGGTTTCTGCCAAATTAATTTACTTCTAACAATAATGATCAGCCCACAGTGTTTGCATAAGTATTGTCTGTAGGTAGGGGTGTGCCTGTGTGTGTATAGTCCCACTGGCAGTGCTGACAGCCTACACTGCAGGCAGTGAGCTTCTGTATTGTCCTTGTTCTTGGCACTCTATGCAATTCTCATATCATAGCTCCTTTTAGCTTTGATTCCTTAATGGGCTATGAACTCAATCAAAAATTATAAGTTTGCTTATTTTCTTTGCCACAGAGCCAGATTTCCAGGAACAGTGTAGTAGAAAACACTTATAATTTTCCACTGCATGAGCAAAAATGGCTAAACTGGACATATGCTAACATTCAGCAAGCTCTTAAATTAAACCAGAAATATGTTGCATCTCCAGACAGTTTGACCGAAAGTCAATCTGAGACAAACTCATGAGTCATCTTGTCTCTGTTTATTTTTGCCACTGTTCAGCCTTTTGTGAGCAGCAACTTGTTGTCAGTCCTTTAAAGGTGCCTGCTTTGAAAGGTAGCAAACTATTCACATGAGTGGTATTTTTGGCAGTCCTTCTGTAGTTCACTGTACTGAATGGGACTACCACTAATAGCAGACTTTGTAGACATCTAATAATATTTCAAAAACTCTATTAGTCAGGCACGTAAGACAGCAATATATGCTGCAAAAAATGATTAAATCACTCTGTACCTATAGACGAATAAGAAGAATGTGTTCTTGGAGGGAGTGAGACTGGGTCTATCTGGGCAGCATCTATCAATTATTTAAAATTAGTGATAATGGTTGGGGTTTCCGTGGTGCCCACCTTCCTGAACAGGAAATAAAGTTTGAGGTGTTGTTAACTGCCCTCTGTTCTTGCAACCAGCAGGATTGCTTCACTGTGGAAGGGGAGGATCTGAAGCACGACTTTGAGCGATTGCAGCTGGCCATGGAGATGGTGGGGTTCCTGCCTGCAACTCGTAAACAGTAAGCCCTAAGAATTTACTACGACACAGACTGCAGCCTCTCTGAGCTCTCTCTGCACTGTCACTATACCGATCCCCCGCTTCCAACAAACTCATTAATTACAAGGGAATATTAGCCTTGTGAATTGGGGAATAATTTTTCTTACTTTACGGTCTGGAGCTGCTTTAGAACAGCTTTCTCACTGCAGTGAGGTTCCATAAAGAATGATGGGAGGTTTACCCATCCCTGACGATGATGAAGTAAGAAGCTGTAAGCACACTGAGATAATGCTTATCATATGTGTGGAAAACAGTCCCACAGTGATTAGAAGCCAGAATGGCTGATGGCAGTGTTAGCGTCTTTCACCAGAGGTGTTCTCTGATGTGTTTCATTAATACAATTTGTCTTCTGTTGCAGGATCTTCTCCCTGCTGTCTGCTATCCTACATTTAGGGAACATTCGCTATAAGAAGAAAACCTATAGGGATGATTCCATCGATATTTGCAACCCGGAAGTGCTGCCAACAGTATCGGAGCTGCTTGAGGTAAGACCAAGCCTTACCATCTCTGTCATTAACTCTGCTTTACCAGAGAACATGGGGGTTTGTGCTGGTGCAAATCAGTGTTTGTAAATTGAACATTAAACTGAATCTTGAGTGAACATACACAATACACAACTCGTCTGTCTTTAATCATGCGGTTGTATTATTTATCTTACTGCAAGCATATATTTAATTTTTTCAAAATGAGATTGATGTACCAGTCACCAAGCCTTTAAAATATAGCCTTCAGGCTCGTATATGTCCTGACCTTTGCGTTGTTTCTTTTAGTGTTGTATTCATAGGGAGACTGGTAAAGTTGGGTAACATTGTGCAATCCTAATTCATCTAATGTCTAGTAGTATAAATAGACTTCAAACCTTTATTTTAATAATGTAAATTTTAGCTAGTGATTTGCCTGGCAAACATTTTAAGTTTTGGTAAGATGTTCATACTGCATGTGTCAGGTACAAGCTTAATAAAGACCTCGATGAAGCCCTCTGGTGAAACTGAAGAAAACATTTCTATAGAAAATATTTGTATTAGATTAGACATCTTGTAAGAGTATATGCTTGAAGGCATGGATTAACAGTAAACATGGCCTGGTTTGTAAAGTTAAAAAAAAAAAAAAAAAAAAAAAAAAGCCAAGGGCATCGACTTTCCGGAATACATGTGTGAAGCTGAAACATGCCAACAGTGCAGTGAGCTTCATCACCACAACCCATTTCACTTCCAGTCCAGTCTCATATTGTTTTCTCTGTCTGGGTTATTATTCACAGTGCTAACCGTTATCATTTCCTCTAGGAGCTTCTCTCTCTCTCTCTCTCTCTCTCTCTCTCTCTCTCTCTCTCTGATGGCTTATTATAAAGCTCAGCCATGTCAATTATGAATTAAAAACATAACCTGTCATCTTATAACGTAACTGATACATTGGCCTGCAGACCCTAAGGGAAAGAGTCCCATTAAATTGCTTAAAACGACAATAATTCAAGCTGTGCCGTCACGAGTGCCTGACCCTTGATGCTCAGAGAGTGGTGTCGTAGGGAGGCTGGGTGACCCTCGTGGTTTGCAGTGATCCTATCGGTGCGTGTTGACAGGGTGACTTTGTCAAAGTGGAGGAGTGCCATTTCCCCTGGTGTGGCTGGTGCCCTGAGTGATAAGCCATACGGGCCCCCTGCACTGCCATCTCTTCCTTTTATTTCACACCGTTGGCCTTTTAAAAAAAAAAAAAAAAAGTTAAGTACCCAAGCACAATTATTTATTTATTTACAGAAATTGGTACTTGCAGTGGCAGTAATACCAACCACATTCATATTCATTAACTCCTTACAACTCACTGCCACAATGTATGGCTCAGGCTCTGTTGATTTACCTTCCCAAGCCATTCAGAGCAGTCGGTGAGCCAAAAGGAAACTAGTTTTCCACAAACAGCCTTTAGTCTGATTTTTATTCCAAAGATTTTATGGATTGGACCATGGAGTGGTTAGAAAATTTGAAAAAGTGTTTCGAACAATTTACTAATAAGTGTTCTTAATGGAACTTAAAGGAACAATCGCAAAAAGAGGCTATGCAGAAAGACGTAATAAAACAAGTCTGGATCACATTTGAAAAACATTTGGCCCAAAGACCTGTACACATCTTTTTGCAGTTTTAGCTTACAGGGTTTTATTTTCACTGTATAATCCAGTATTTCATATGTTATCAGTCTTGTAAATTCTTAAGTTCCCAAAGATGTCACCACAAATATCTTTCAGCAATCTTGGGTGTCCTGATAGCAAGGCAATGGCAGAATTCCAAACAAAGAAACAATCAATCAGAAAAATGTTCACAGTTTTCTCAAACCATTTAAACAAAATGTCTTTCAGGTTTTGAAAGCTAACTTACATTTGGCATTGCTTGAAACCTGGCTAATTTTTCCTCCTCACATTGGAACTACATAAATCAAATACACTCTAAGTCCCGTTTTCTGTAGAAAATAAAGTTTTGCGTTTGTTTTGTGTATTTTATCGTCAAACGGATGTATTAGATATTTATATTCTTGCTACAAAAGCAAAAAGCAGAACTTAGTCTGTTTTTTGCAAGTTTGACATCAAGATGTATGGAGCTAATAGATGGAAATAAAAATTCCAGGACAAGAATTCAGTTTGCATGCAACATATAATTTGATGATTTATAATTGTGATGCATTTGGCTCTCTAAGTGAGTCATAAGACCTACTTTTATTTTTAATCTTTAAACGGTAGCTTGAGGAGGGCTGATGCTGCAATTTGTGCTTTTAAGAACGATCTTCCTTCACCAAAATCTTTTAGTCTTCCTTACTGTCAGATGTAATAAGCCTGGAAAAATATTCCCTTTGATAAAGCTGAGAGAAGGAGAGAATGCATCACTCTATCTCTGTTGGTACAATTAGAATTGGTTGAAAGTCTCCTTCAAAGTTTCTGGTGCACATTTGGAGTTTCCCCATCCCTCCTCCTACTGTTGCTACTACATTACAATTCTGTACCATTTTATTATTTGTAATGTATTTTTTTTGTTTTGTTTCTCTTTCCTCCTCATGAGAGTCAGGTGTTTACCCTGCCCTCCAAAGGATAGGCTTGTAAAGGTCTATCATTATCTTAGACTGTTTTGCTATGTTGACCTTCAGTTTATTGATGCTTGAGTTATGAACAATGCATGAAAGGAAATGGTCAAATGTGTAGTTGAAATTTAGAACTGTTCATTTTCTGATTACTCTTGTTGAATGGATATATGTTGCTGTAAGTTTGGGGTGCACAGTTCAGGTACCTTTTTTAGCACTACAATTAGTGAAATGTAACATGACTGTACTTAATGATCAGGAGTTTCTCCTCTGTGCAAAGACAGTCCTGCTCTAGAACACGGGTGTGTGCACTGGGGGCTTGTTTAACCTGTCTGTAGTTTCTGAGGATAAGCAAACACTAAAGTCTTGAACACATTTGTATTATCTCTAGTCTGGTAGAGCTCCGTTCCCCTTCCTACTTTGAGCGCTCAGTGCTACAGCTCTGCAAATGGAAGATAAATAAAAGGAAAGGAACATAGCTTTAGCTGTCAGAGGACCGCAGGAAAGGAAATTCTGGATCGAGATCTCTGACTGAACAACACAGAGACAACCATCTGCTGCAAATATGTCTACAGCGCGCGTGCGTGTGTATGTATATATTTGTATATATATTGGCACACTTGCAAAGAGACAAGCGGGACCTCTGTCAACACAAGCCAAAAAATAAAGTTAATCTAATGGAGAACGTCATTTGATAAAAATAGTTTGGTAATTGAGACCTTTGTTCCCTTTTTTAGGTTAGGCAGACAGCTAGAGAAGGCTCAGTCTGATTGAACACTGAAATTGTACACATGAACGTTTTTTTTGGACTGTGTAATTATACAGACTGGTTTTGGAAGAAATGTACACACACTAACCCATGCATGGGCTGTGGCTGAAGGCCCTCCTGAATGTGTTCAGAAATATAATCCCATGTTGTTCTGAACCTCTCGCAGTGCTATAAGTCTTTGACAACCGTCTGACCATTTTTAATAGAGGCTTGAGTGGACTTGGGGAGAAAAACAAAACTCTTTCATTGAATGCTCCTCTTAATTGTAATCCAGTTGAGTGGAACATTCAACTTTTATTTCCAAGCAGTTTCCTAATTCAGAAAGCCATCAGCATATTAAACTAGAAATCTTTTAACAGGACAGACTTCAAGTTCAATCTTTAATTTGTACATTCTAATCCCAGGGCTGTGGAAGGCACTAACAGACCCCCTCTCCTTAAATGTCTGAAAACATGAGCATAGGTTTATCCATGCCAGCTGGGAGATAACGCTGGTCACTTCTTCATCTGCCTAATTGAACTTTACAGCAAATAATAGAAGTTGAGGAAGTTTCCAAGCAATACAGGTTATAGTAATGCAGCATATTACATTCTGTCCTTAGGAGAGGGGAAACCTGCTTCAAGTTATATCAATACAGGTAGCACTTAAAATATCATGCCTGATGATGTTCTCAGTGTTGGTATTTCAGAAGTTACACTGCAGTTCAGCTTGATTGAGAGATGTCAGACAACATGTTGTGTCTTTCTGTGAGAGAGAGAGAGAGAGTCATAGATCCTATTAAGTATCCTCTTGTGTTTTGACTCCAGTTTTTTTTCTATTGTGCTGATTTGAAATTGTTATAACCTGCACTTGGTGAATATTCTGAACACACAGAACTACTTCCTCCTTTGGTCTGAGCATGCTTTGATATGAAAGCTTCAGAGGTGAAAATAATCTGTACTGACCCACCTGAACTGTGCCACCCTTTGCCAGGTCTAATTTAAAAACACACACAAAAAACGACAACTAAAGAATACATTTTACAGCACTGATTATCCAAGTACTGGATCGTCTCCATCATTTTGTTTATTCTTTGGAGTCGAAACCATCAGTGTGTTTTCCCCCTGCTGTCTGATGGTCAGTTACTCTTAAATATACCAAGGATATAAATGAGTCTTCTCTTTGGTTTAGGGAGTATATCAAACAAAGATTTTACCCTGAGAGAAAATGTAAGGTCAGGATGTTGAAGAGGGCCTCGCTTGGAAACTGTAATCAGAACAGGATGAATCGTGTTTTGCACTATGCGTATATGTTTTTCTAATAATATAAACGGCACTGGATTGTGCTGTAAACCCACCCCTGATGAAATGCAATAGGAATGAAGACTGGAGGACAATAATGGGCCTTGATGCTTTTACCCTTTTAAGATATAACAGCAATATCAGTTATGATCAGGACCATGCTAATACAGTAGAAACCATCTGTGTGGTGCTATTTTTGTATTTCTGTCAAGTTCAGTATTGCTGTCTTGCAGACTCTCTTTGTTCAATTTCCATTTATCCATTGTATGTCTTTTCTTCATGAGTAAATTTTACAGTCAGTAAAAAAATGTCCCCCTTTTAAGTAAGTGGTGGAAGTGCTAATTGTCAGATCTGGGAGACCCTCGAGCCCCGTTTTCTAAGCTCTTGCAGCCAAACCCCTCGCTTCTCTTCATGAATCTTAAAAAGCAGAAGTCAAATTCCAACAGACTTCTGATCCCCCATTCAGATCCAACACCCCCATTCGCACATGCTCAGTTGATGCTGACGTGGAGCGCCCAGCCACAGTCTGGATGCTTTACCAGTGCACTCCAAGAAGTGCTGTGCACTAGGAAAAAGACCTTTAATGAATGAGCCAATCCACACCGCCGCTGTCTCTACTGTGATCTTTTACATGGTGCTCAGTTCTGTGGTCTTCAGTGCCTTTCACTTCACAGTGTTTCCAATAATTTCCTCTGTGTAAAATTGGGGGGACCAAAAGCAGAACTGAGAAGTATCTGACCCCATATTCTCTAGTTAGAAAAACTGAGCTTCTTCCACAAGGGAGAGTTTAATATGAAGAGGCCACTTCATGCGTTATCACATAGAGTGAAGGAAACTGAAGAGGAGGGTCTCCGGTGTGACTAGATGTAATTTAAGGAGCTTAAAGGTTCATCAGTACGAAATCTAGATCGACGGCACTGTCCACATCGTCCCTCCGCCTATATTACAGAGCCTATTGAAAACTCGCTCACGCTCGCATCCTGTTTAGAAGCCACGAGACCAAAGCATCCACACATCCCATCTGCAGGGTTTTACATAACTGTATGATGCCAAGTGAAAAAGAAAATCCAGTCTGTTGTCTAACACGTAATCATTAATAAAAAATGAATTGCAGTGCCATGAGTCGCAGTGTTGACCTGAGTTTCCAGACCTGGGTCACAAACCCAGTGCTATATACAAGCCATATATTCATAAATATATATATATACACCGATCAGCCATAACATTATGACCACTGACAGGTGAAGTGAATAACACTGATAATCTCGTTATCATGGCACCTGTTAGTGGGTGGGATATATTAGGCAGCAAGTGAACATTTTGTCCTCAAAGTTAATGTGTTAGAAGCAGGAAAAATGGGAAAGCGTAAGGATCTGAGCGACTTTGACAAGGGCCACATTGTGATGGCTAGACGACTGGGTCAGAGCATCTCCAAACCTGCAGCTCTTGTGGGGTGTTCCCGGTCTGCAGTGGTCAGTACCTATCAAAAGTAGGCGGCCAAGGCTCATTGATGCACGTGGGGAGCGAAGGCTGGCCCGTGTGGTCCGATCCAACAGACAAGATACTGTAGCTCAAATTGCTGAAAAAGTTAATGCTGGTTTTGATAGAAAGGTGTCAGAACACACAGTGCATCGCAGTTTGTTGCGTATGGGGCTGCGTAGCCGCAGACCAGTCAGGGTGCCCATGCTGACCCCTGTCCACTGCCGAAAGCACCTACAATGGACACGTTAGCATCAGAACTGGACCACGGAGCAATGGAAGAAGGTGGCCTGGTCTGATGAATCACGAGTTCAAGGTGTTGGCTTGTCCTCCAAATTCCCCAGATCTCAATCCAATCGAGCATCTGTGGGATGTGCTGGACAAACAAGTCCGATCCATGGAGGCCCCACCTCGCACCTTACAGGACTTAAAGGATCTGCTGCTAACGTCTTGGTGCCAGATACCACAGCACACCTTCAGAGGTCTAGTGGAGTCCATGCCTCGACGGGTCAGGGCTGTTTTGGTGACAAAAGGGGAACCTACACAGTATTAGGCAGGTGGTCATAATGTTATGGCTGATCAGCGTATATTATCCCTCACAGATGGGTACATTGGCCAATTCCAGAAATTAAAAACAAATAAACAAAAGAAAACTTTTGATTGCAGTATGCTCCAAGCAAGCTGTGGTTACCACACTGACCAGTAATACTGCTAGAGAGATGGACAACATGGCAGGCACAGTGATTATAGACAAATCCTGATAATGGTTTTAGTATTTTCTGGCTCTCTGGGGTCATTCTGGGAATAAGCATGTGCAGGGATTCACAGCTAGTCACAATGCTAACTGCCTCCATTTCCTCTGCAGCTGAACCTCTTTGAATCCATTTGCTTTCCCCTTGCCATGTCAGTATTTCTCCTGAAGCATATTTAGGATCTCATCTCTATGTATTAAAATATTCTTCAAAGAGAAAAATAATCTTTTGATGTACATGCATAGTTTGAAATGAAAGTGTCACTTCCTCACTAAGCATGGATATGTTTGAGTGATATCCACACTCCATAAATACAATACTGGTCTGCTCAGCTGAGAGTCTGCTATTCATTGAATAGAATGGGGGGATTTTAGACAGTCCTCAAGTCACTGTGTGCATTTGCTTTACTTTATTTCACACTCTGTTTTCAGGTTTTCCATTTTCTCACTATTTGGTAAAGGGTTTTGAGTGCACACATGTAATGTACAATAGTTTGATTGTATCAGTAGAGCTGTATCATGTTGTGATATCTGTATTCCTGCTAAAACAGAACACACTTTTTATTTTTGCTTTGCTTAGATATTTTAAAAATGAGGACAACAACATCATGTTTGCAAGATGTATAGCTCTGTCAAAACAAATCTCAGTTTTATGTTTTGCATGCTGAATATTGAGCAGTATCCAGAACCCTAGAGAAAAACTGACAGCAGAAAACAAATCACAATGCGTTCTGATACTCTAGTCTGTGTCAGATTTTCGCGTGATTCCGGGGAGAACACTGAGGTGACAGTACTTTATATAGGTATATTTTTTCAGATACCATGGTGAACTAATTCTGTCTGCACCTTAAAGATCTGATGAATGATGCCATTAACGTGCATGTCATAGCCATATCCAATACTGGTCAGTATAATCTGGTTCACTGAAACGGCTCTGATTAATACTCATAAATCTATTGACTAACACATTCCTTTTAAGAGGTGCTCGCGTTTTCTACTTGTGTTGTGTTATGTTGGTACACCAACATTGAATTTCTTCCATGTTCCTCAAATGTTGCATATTGCATATCTGTATATGGGTATTGGTTTAGCTGAATAACTTGTAGGCAATACTCCCTTTAGTTTTTATTTTAAAATGAGAGAATACAAGATTCTAGGTTTTAGAAGCATCAGTTGTATAAATGTATTCTGATATCTGTATGCCTATAAAAAGTATTTTCAAAACTTTCTAAGTTTCATTTGCTTAAAACCATTAAAGCATTCCACTATGTGGTCCCTGGGTAGTCTTTGGTGACATGGCCTACATTTTTATCTGCCAAGTCCTTTAACAATTTTAAGAATGCTAGCAGTTGTGTTCAAGTCAGTAGTGGATATTTTCAGGGAAAATGGTTTCTCTCTCTGAAAGCTAATGTAATTTTGATTTTCCCCAGGTGAAGGAAGAGATGCTGTTTGAGGCCCTGACCACACGAAAGACTGTGACAGTCGGAGAGAGACTCATAGTGCCCTATAGACTGGCTGAGGTAAGAATGGCGCACTTAATTTTGGGGCCAGCAGACTTGCACCAAAACTTTTAAAGGAATCCTCTAGGGTATGCTGCTCACCAGAGGCATGTCAGATCCTTGATTGGTCCAAGCTTTTGACTGTTGGTAACAAAAACACTCATTTGCTCCCCTGGTGGATTTCTTCTGTATAGACGTTACTTGTTGCAGTGTGAGATATGACATTAGAAACCTTCATAAGGCAAGTCATGTTTAAAGAAGACATTTTATTTATTAACTAATTGTACTGTAAAACCAAAAATGAAACTGTGTGAAAGTGGTATTACACAAATTACAGCAATTAAAGTTAAGCATGTAAATATATTTAAATATGCTTGAGCACATAGAGGAAGACAAAAGGTGTTTGTGATGTGATCACAGTATAATGGAAACAAGTCACAACTGAAGTATCCACAATATGCAATAGATATAAACTACTCCTTTAATATCTGCAGTCTGATCTGTTTTAGTGGAGCCCGATGTCTATTTGGGAGCCACTGTGGAAGTCGTTGTTTTTTAATAGTGTATCTGTTTGATAGACATCACAACAGGAAGGATGAAAAGGTCTTAAAAAGCCCACACTGCAAGCAACAGGAACACAGTGCTTGGCAATCCTGTAAACAATAAATACAGAAGATCAAGTATAACTCTGTGCTTGATTTATAGGGCTTTGAGTGACGAGATTATGATTTCGAACTTTTGCATTATGAGAAGCTGTATTTTATACAGAAATCCCTCAGCAGCGAGCCAGAACTCAGGCGTTAAATTAGTGGTGTGTCTGCAGGACTGACATAAAGCAGACCTGGAGTGGGCTGAGGCTTTTCCAGCAGCTGGAATGAAGACAGACCTGCTGTGGCAGGATTGTTTAGGGCTGGGAGAGAGGGAAGGCTTGTAGAAGCAGATGTTTGCTATGCCTTTTGTACTGCGTGTTGAAGTGTGAGGAAGTGTTGTCACTCACAGAATCTATAATCTGTCACCTTAAAGGGGTTAAGGTGTTGAGGCTGTTTCCAAACTTTAGCACCTAAAACGAGTTTGCAGAAATGAGCTCAGAGTGGATCTGTATTTCAAGAAAATCTCTGCATTGTGAAAGCAATAGGAGAGCATTCTCAGTGTCTTTCTCAAAAAATGTTATTTGAAAATTTTTGTCTCCTAATGATACCTAAAATACTTGAACATCTGCCGCAACAAATAGTCCTGATTGGGTCTCTTTTTCAGTTTCACATTTAATCCATTTAAGACAGTATACAATATTTTGATGATGTTTAATTGGCAAAACGTGATTAAGTGTTTGTTTTAGCACTTTACAGCTAAAGCAAAAATGAAAGTGTTGAATGCTGACATTGTCACAGTCTGGTAAATTATTTGTCTAGACAAGCCTTAGTTTAGATTTTAAGTCATGTGCTACATTTATACATCATCCAGACATCATTTTAATGAATCACTGATTCCCGCTATGAAGGCAGCAAGCAGTAAGCCTATTTAATAACATCACTCTGATTAAACATCACTGAGAGTAAAATGCATCTTGTTACGATTCATATTGGTTTGCATTCCACAGCTTGAGAAACACAGCTCTTCCAAGTGTAAAGCTGTTTTTACTCAAACTGTTTTTTATATGCTTTATTTGGATTTTTACCCACAAAACAGACACAGGTTCTGCATATTTGCTTTGAAAACTTCCAAACGTAGATCTACGTGGTTAAAGAACAAATGCATTTTCTCTCCCCAACATTTGCATTCCTTAGCTATAACTGTGACCACTGCAGGATGAAAGCCTGTAGATTAAATACAAAAAGAGATCCACTATTTTTTCCTCATTCCTGTACCTTTGTCTTTCAGTTCATAGTAAGGAAAATATATATATTTTTTTTCAGCAATCCAGCCAAGCCTTTTAAGTACTGTACTTTGATTTAATAAAGGAAGTGAAAATACAGAATATTTTTTTGGTTTCTTCAACAAGTTGCAAATTATGGGAAATTTAGATGGGAATTGACTCAGTTATGTAAATGAGAGCTGGAATTGGTTGCAATGAAAAACAAGTGAACACATAGCTCTTAATGTCCTTGGATGGAGACTTCTCCTTTAGGGGAATGTCAAAATACAGAGATGTTATACACCGAATATCATAACATTATGACCACTGACAGGTGAAGTGAATAACACTGATAATCTCATTATCATGGCACCTGTCAGTGGGTGGGATATATTAGGCAGCATTTTGTCCTCAAAGTTGATGTGTTAGAAGCAGGAAAAATGGGCAAGCGTAAGGATCTGAGCGACTTTGACAAGGGCCAAATTGTGATGGCTAGACGACTGGGTCAGAGCATCTCCAAAACTGCAGCTCTTGTGGGGTGTTCCTGGTCTGCAGTGGTCAGTACCTATCAAAAGTGGTCCAAGGAAGGAAAAGCAGTGAACCAGCAACAGGGTCATGGGCGGCCAAGGCTCATTGATGCACGTGGGGAGCGAAGGCTGGCCCGTGTGGTCCGATCCCACAGACGAGCTACTGTAGCTCAAATTGCTGAAAAAGTTAATGCTGGTTCTGATAGAAAGGTGTTCAAATGTTCATCTGTGTATGTTCGGATTCTAGTATGACCTTTTTCTCACCCCTTTAATCACTTCACACACTGATTATTTTGAGTAAAGCCAGACAGGACAGGGTACCACTCAGGATTGTCATTGAGATCCAGTCAATTAATTCAATTCAGTATGGGTTGTGTAAGTACCGAATTGACTGCTAACTGTTTGAGTATAATATTGTATAGTTTCTCAATCCCTCCAGCCACTAGATAAATGTTGTAAGGCAGCTTTCTCACATTTTTGGAGAATCTATCAACTGAGCAAGTGTGTTGTTTTCTTTGAACTGACAATACATTTCTTGCAGGACTCACTTGTAGTTTTAAAAATATTTCTTAAAAATATAATTGTGCTGAAATGTTCTCTCAGCTGAGCAATGCAACTTAAGAATAAGAGGCAGACTCTTAGTTATGCACAATGATAGATTCCTAAAATATTTGTTCCTACACAATCCTCAGAGCCACCTGTTAGCATAGATGCTAATTGTGCAATTTCCTTTTCCTCTGGAGGTGTAGTAGTCACTACCACTGTTCAGTGCATATTTACCTTCTGTGTCCATGGTGAAAGTATTGCAGCTATATATATTTCCTGCTAAATCATATAGGTGTGACAGAAACATGTTGTGGGGAAACAGGTTGTCGGTCTCTTTGCACAGAGGCTTTGCAGATAATATTTTTTAACCTTCAGTCTTAAATACACAGTTATTGCAATGGGGAGTGTAAGATTTGATTCAATCCTTATAGGGAGTGTAAACAACAAAGAATATTATTAGAGGACAGCCTCCCAGAGACGTGGAATACAATAAGGCCTTAGTGAAAGACTGGGGTAAAAACAAATCTGTAAATAATTCAATAAATGAATCAATGTGAAAACAGTGAGACCGACATATAGAATATATTCCAAACATTCTTGACCAGGAGGACAATTCCACATTGTGGTTCAGATTGTCTTATTCCTGGTGTTATCATAAGCAGCTTTGATAGTATGTTTACTGTTAAACTCACCAAGAAAAGAAAAACATTGTTACTCTTACATGGATTCACAATGCATTTCTTAGATCGCTTCCGTAAACAAGAGTAGGAGAATAGATGACCGTTGTGGCGAGGCTGTTTGTTGCCATGGACCGCACTTCACTATTTTTAGTAACTCTTCTAGAACAGGATGCAATCCAGAAGTAGCTCTCCTAGTTCATCCTGAGGGAGGTGAGAAGGACGCAAATGCATACAGTGCACTGACGTCTGAAGTCTTTTAATTGACTTGAAAGAGTTACACAGGCCTGTAAATGCAAGTCATGTATACCAAATCATCACAGGCACTCCCCAAGAATATACAGGATAAGATGTGAAACATATCAAGAAGCTAATTAAGAGAAGAAAACAGTGGCTGTTGTAAACGTCCCTCTGAATGCAGTGCACACACCAAAACTGCTTTTCAGCTCGCTGGCCTCCTGGTTTCTTGGAACTCTTCAGTCTTGGCTCATTACCCAGTGCTTGAAGCTTGTTTACAAGAGATCTAAACCGTGCACGTAATTCTGCATTGCAGCCCTTTGTCAGGGTTTCGTAAAGAGCATCATTAAAAGCATTCGGCGTGTCAGCCTGGTGTGTTTATAAGAATTTGATAAGAAAAGTATTGTTTACTGATTTATTTAATTTGTCTACAGTCAAAACAACCACAAGCAGCAGCACAGAAAACAGTTCCAGCTACAGAGAGACAGCTGATGGCTCCTGGGAGTCGCACACCTTAAACAGTTTCCATTAGCTTCCTTTGCAGTCCACCTAAAAATAGGCATCTGTCCTACACGATTCTCATCCTGATGTAGTTTTTTTTTTACTAATTGTTTGTGATGAATAAAGTCAGTGGAAACCTTTCTATTAAGTTCTCAACAACCATTTTTATAATTAAAACCACATCTTGGCCTTGTTTTTGGATGTTAGGTAAAACTTTTTAAACAATTTAAATATTTTTTTTAACCTTCTTGGGTGGCCTTTCAATAAACATGTCTCTAGTAATGCTTTTACAATTCGATGCTAAAGCTGCAGTGGTACACATGCGGTCAACCCCTCCTTGTCTATTGAATTTAGATTTAGTTTTTGAAAAAGTTCAAATCAATCCATGTGAGGTAGTTACATGTTCAGTACCCTTCACAAACCAACCATTACTATAAATACACCTAGATGCAATATTAATGAAAATGCTTTTTTGTTTGTAGTGTTCGGGTGTGGTAGGGTTCAAGTAGGGGAAATTGAAGTGACTGCTTATTGCTTCTTGCATTCCTAACAGAATGGACCTCAGTAGCAGCAGCAATATGCAACATAAACCTCAAACCCTGTAAAGCAAATGCAATGAGACTTCATCCACCCACACGCTGTACCGGTCCGGGTATTAAAAGAAGCCTTTGACCAGCGGGGTCAGGCTTGATGTTGAGAGTATGCTTCAGTTGTTTTGAGAATAATGGCAAAACTTCTCAGTTAGTCAGTGTAGCAGCCAAGTGCATTAGCTTTGATAAAAGCATCGTTATTTTACCAGATTTTGAGCAAATGCTGCTGTTTGTTTTGGAGTGTTAATAAGCCTAATGGAGCCATGAAGCGCCTTTAAAACAAATAACAAATATTAGTATGACCATAGTCCACTGAGCCCTGGGAATGTGAAGAATTAGGACAACTTTTTTGGTGGTTGTTCTTTAAATGGCTGGCTATTTCAATTATGATTCAATTTTTGCATGGAAATACTGTGCAATTATTAGAAGCCGCCAACATTCCAGTCGAAATGACTTCATAGGACTGTTCTGTTCTCTACCTTACCCATCTAAAGCAGAGGCCTGCTTTTGGCACTGCTGGAGCTGAATGTGAAAACCATGCAAGGTTAACTACTCTTCAACCAGATGAGGCCACCTGTCTTATTTATTAACGGTGGTTTTGCATTTGCACTTGCAAGTCCCTTTACATACAAATACATATTTTTTTAGTGTTTTTCCAATGCCCTATTTGATTGCTCTGGCACAGGATTGTCAGTGTTCAAGTATATGTATATGTGTGGCTATTATTTTATTAGGGAGTTTGAACACATAAATATAGAAGTTGGACATTTTAACACAAACTGTTTGAATGTGTTTCTATGTTTTTAATTATTAACATTAATTTCCAAATGTAGTCTAAAGTATTGTCATTCACTCAATATGTGTATGGTATATAACTCTGCAAATTAATAACTATTCGCCTATAGCATCTCAAAGTATCATTCTCAGTTTGTTTTCGAATGTGCTGTGTGTTATACACATTCTGAGGAGGGCCCGTCTCTCTGATGCAACCCTGTGTCTCAACCCAGGCCACAGGAATTCTGGGGGGGAGTAAATCAATAAGGCTTTAGTGTTGGGGGATCTTTTTACAGTTAAAATGTGTGCTAAAACCTGGTGTTTTGGGAGAACTTCCAGAAAATGAAGTGCATTGTAGCAAAGTTCTCCTTGTTTATACAGAGCATTAAAACTTGAAATACTGCAGGCCTTGGAATTTTCCTCCCAGATAAACTAACGCTGAATCTCTTGGAATCCCATTACAAATCAGTCTAACTTCATCAGTTTTATACTTAAGTTTCACTTCCGTAACAGCATCTGTCATATAATCTTGCTTCATGTGCTTGTTCAAGAAAAGACTGCATTTCACAGCACATTTGGAAGATTTTGAACTTTTTGTAATAAGGGGTTACCTTTAAAGATGTCTAACTTGCCTCTTTAAATTCTGACCTTGAAAATGTCCAATCCAAATGAAAATGTAATAAAAAACTGACATAACCCAAAATTTACCAGCATCACTGACACTAGAACTTCAATTTGATTGCACATTAACTTATCGAAATGTCTGATCCTGCCCCACCTTTATGTAGTGAGCACCAATTTGAATGAGTTATGGTTTAATTAAAATTGAAATGTAATACTTTGAGGTAGTAGAATAAATTTACTTCTTCACTATGAAATGGTGTTTGGGTTTTCCAGAACCATTTTCTATGTGCAATGTACGCAAGTCAGTAGCTATCTTGTATTTCATAAGGATTTAACACTTTGCATCCCAGAACATAAACACCAGCTCTGTCTTCAGTAGGTCTATAATAGTATACTTCATGTTTGAACATTTTGTTCTTACTTTCTAATTATACAAATGTGTAATATGTACGTTTATGGCCAGTAACTGTATACACCTTGTGGAATGAGCTGGGAAGGCAGATAAATATCTCCTGATATCTCACGTTCACTTAATTATGATAAACTATACCCACAGAGCCATCTGTCATGAAGCAGGAATGTTTATCTTGGAGAGGATTTGTCTTCTCAAGTCTCTGTTATGCACAATAAAACACAATTGCAGTGCTTTCAGTTTTTTTTTCTTTTTTTTTTTCTTTCTTACTTTTGTTTCTCTTTGTGACATTGAACATTGCCATTGGGTATTTTGGCTGAGAGCTCAGTGATCATCAGCATGAAACTATTTGAAAGAATCAACCGATTATTTGTGTCTATGTAACCATGTTCTTTGGCAGATATTTTAACTGGAGCATTGTACGCACAAAAAGATAAATGTGTGTTTTATACAAATCCCTTTTTTGTACTTGACTAATAGATTAGTTGTTTAATACAATAAAGTAAGAAGATGTTTAGATAGCCTTTGTCTTCAGGTCTTAGCATTTCATGGTAGTATACATATAAACTCTTAAAAGAATTAATGCTTTTAGTAAATAATACAGCTATAGTTTTCCCAATGTGTCCTTAATGTCAAGTGTGTTTTATAAGGCTCACCTGAAGATTAATCCACATTCACAGTGGTGTAGTAATTCACAGCGTTTTTTGTGCTTCAATTCATTTTCCCTTAGTCACCAATTGTACTGCTTGCTGTCAGAAGATGATTAATAAGGCACTAGGGAATGCAAAAATATAGTCCTTCTAGAGTAATAATGGTTGACGCTCCAAATGACATAGAAGAGATTAATGAGTTAAGAGCACTGGGCGTAGCCAGGTTGGGGGAAAGGGAAAAAAGGTGTCTTGGCTTTCAAAGATATTTAAAAGTTTTCTGGGAAAAGATCTGTTTCTATATCTGTTTCTTGCCAAGTCAAGATGCTAGAGCACAGTGCTGACTCAGAGCTCTCGCCAAGTTGACTTGTGAAGTCTGTTACTGTCAGTTGTTTTCTGTATTTGTTTTATATATGTAGAATTTGTTTTGTTTTGAGCATAATCTAGTTTATATATATAATGAATATTTTTTTTACCTCAGTATTGTTTAGAAAGGGAATTTTGGCACAGCATAGGTCACTTTATTGTGTGTCATTTAATTTTTTAAGTGAACTCCTCTGTATGGCACTTAAGTTTTTGTTTGACATAATATTGAAGGTTCCCTGATGCTTGTACATTGAAAACCAGGCTTTTTCTTGTTCCTGTCTTGAGCCTGTGTGGCCCTGGGATTCAGTCTCCCACAAAAGCCAGTGCATTTCCTGCAGAGCTCTGTTCACATTCCCCATGAAGAGGTTGCCATGGTGACTGATACAGCTCCTTACACTGTGCACTTCAGTCACGCAGTTTTGGTGGAGAAGGGCAGAAAACACGGTCACCCCTTAATCTATCAATCTTGCTTTGGATTCAACCCATTAACCTGAAACCCACCCATTTTGAATTAAAACAGTCCATTGCTTTGCTGTACCTTATTATTATTTTTTTAAATATATATATATGTATTCTTTAAATGTTTTTCAATGCATTCACAACTCCTGGACATATCTTTCTTCTTCAAATGGAAATGTTTTTGTTGAAATTAAATAACCAGGAAGGACCAAGATGAATCACTTGAAACTCTTATGTAATTTTTTTATCAGGAATTATTAAGAAATTATCTGACAGTAGTAGTGCTTTGTATTAAATGGTCTAGTTGGTATTGTAAACACATTTGTCAGTAAAGGAAATGTAAATCCTCTACAGGATGCAATGAAGACATAACTTTCTACTGGAGGCCACAGTCTGCCTTCAGTAAATTAAATCCACCTGTTATATAAGTTTACTGCTGATCCTTGTGGATCATATACTTTCTCACTTATCTGTTGTCTGGCTGACCTGACTTGCTGAAATGTCTGATTCCCTTTGGTGATTGCCAACTACAACTGCTTCCTTCAGATCTTCACAAACTCAAATACCAGATTATTTAGAAAAATATAAAGCAGTCAGCATAATCATCCTCATCCTCATTATCAGAAACCAAAACGACAAGTTCCTACCATTTCTAACTGGTTTGAGTTTTTTGTCTTTTGTGTGTGTAGTGTTTATTTATTTTAAACCCTCAGTTTTGTTTGTCCAGCCTTGTCATGCCTTTTAGAGATTAGGGCCAATGTAATAAAAGAAAGAAGCAAATTGAAGTAAGATGAAAGCAATGCACTTAGTGTATCTGTTTGTGCTGTTTGATGGTTTTTAACATCTTAATGTTTTGTCTAAGGTGATCTGATAGTAAAGAATATTGTGGGTTTGTGTCTATGAAAGAGCAAGTTGAAGCTGGTTTAAGCAGACCTGGGTAGTCCTGATGGGGAGACAATAGTAATTTGGAATAACATTGTAAATTCCATTTTTTTTTTTTTCTTCTTCTTTACTTACGTATTTTCTCTTTCCACAGAATAAGTCAATTTAAGTACTGCGGCAAAAGGACTTACGCTTTTTTTCCCCCCTTATAAGCATTTTATATAACCGCTTGTAACATACTGTATCATGTCACTGCTGAAGATCAAACTGTAGATGAGATAGTGAACTGCCTTCAGCACAGGGCAGGAGGGTAATGGGGAGGTTGGGGGGGAGAGCAAGCCTGCAAACCACATTAAAGAACAGAAATGTGATTGGTTAGGAGTGACTTGTGTTTGTCTTGCTTCTGCAGGCAGGAACAGTGCGAGACTCGATGGCCAAATCCCTGTACAGTGCCCTATTTGACTGGATTGTGTTCAGGATCAACCATGCACTACTCAACACCAAAGACCTGGAGGAAAGCATCAAGGTAAGAGACTGCCACAGTTTTGTTTTTCAGATTCTCGCAGATATTTGGTAGTTTTGTCAGTTGCCGTGCATCTATGGGTATGCTACGGTTTATTTGTGTAGGCAGTGGCTGAACTTGTGAGGGGGGCAACTTCTCTGAAAACTCTTCTGTTAGAGGCAGGTGGGAGGTTATAAAATAATTTTAACTGCAGGGAGAAAATTACAATCTTTTCTTGATGGGGGGGAGGGGGAGTTTTAGTATTTGATGTATGGATTCCCTCAGAAGAGCTTTCAGTGGTTAGGCTTGAAAAGCAAACTTCCTTCCACAAGACATCTTGTTTTAATTGTGTTCTGGAGAAGAAGACTTCTGAAGTCCTCTGCAGACCTGTCAGGCTTCCCACCTCCGTGACTGCAGAACTGTTCATAGGACATTTTATTTTTAAGACATTATGAATTGTGTTTTTCAGAAATTGATTCTAAGATATACATATCTGTTCATTTTATCATAATTCCTCCTTTTGCAAGAGGTAATTAGAAAGCAATTCTGTGAAAAGTAATTGTCTCCTGATTGTCGGCACACACAATTAATTGGAAACTACAATTAAATGTTAACATTGGCAAAGCAGAAATAAGTATGAACTACTTTGCAGGTTATGTATCCTATTCTGAGTGCCATGAAATAACTGTTATCAATAGTCTCTCAGATAATACCCAACCAGTGGCACATACCCAAACAGAACAGGAGTGAGGGATGAATATTGTCAGTTTTCACAGAATTTCAGAGGCCATCATTTGGAACTTAATCCAGATGTCTGGAGGAATTACCTAATTGTTCACATCGTGATCCTCTTTAATGATCATTGACATATAGCAAGCTCCCCTGTTATTAGACTCCCAGCCATCTCTCATATTCCTTTTTAAAGTGACTATGGATTTCTGTCTGTAATTTTAATATAAAAATTGTAACACTCCCTCTAGTGTCTGTCTTGCCATAATTGGGCAACACGATGGCCTGTAGAAGAATACTGAATTTCGTCACCTCGGTATTGATCTGTCACAGGAGCAGGCAGGTTGCTTCGGTCTCTCGGCACAGCAGCAGCTGGCCCTGTATCGCGTTGAGCACCTACAGATGAGCAGGCTGATTGCTTTTTCTTTCCCTCCATGCTTGTGTTTCTGAGTAATGACAATCGGGACAGATGGCTTTGCTGATTTCTCTGTGGTTTAGCAGCTGCCGTCATTTCCTTTATAAAAACTTGAATTAAGCTAGATTGTCATGTTGTGGAAAAATGCCAACATGCCTTTATTAAAAAAGAAGGAAATATGGAAGGAAGGAAAGTTTGATCAGTTTAATACAATCTGCGTCTTTTAAATTGCTTTATTTTGATGCAAGCGTGGTCAAATGGAACAGATGGGGTTCATCTTTCTCTTTAACTACCCCCCCACACACCCTGCAAGCACATTTATAACATTCCTGCTGAAAGATGGGGCAAAGTTAAAATCCATGACTATTAGAGGTGTGGTTGCCCTCCCCCCTCTCTCTGTGGAACAAACTCAGGCATCCTTGGCAGAGCAGGGGAAGAAATCAAGTTACATGTGTTGAGCACATGACAAGGGGATGACTGCCCCTCGCCACACCACTTCCATGCATGGCAGAATTCGAACGCTTTTTCACATTCCCATAGCATGACCCAATCTGGGCAGATGGAAGGTGCTGAAATCAGAATCGGAAGTTGTTGTTTTTTCTTCATCATAGCTCAAGAATATGCTGAAACCCTGCAGGTCAGACGGACAGACTTTGCTGCACCTTTATTCCTTTTCCTCTTTTAAATAAAATAACTATTCTTCATGCTGAAGTTTCAATTTCCTTTCCCATGTTGCCATATTGTTTTATGAATCACTTTGAGAAGTAATTCTGCTCATCCTGCTTTTTTTTTTTTTTTTTCTTCCTTCTCCCCCCTTCTTTCTCAGATTTTGTCTATTGGAGTGCTTGACATCTTTGGCTTTGAAGATTATGAAAACAACAGCTTTGAGCAGTTTTGCATTAACTTTGCCAATGAGCGTCTCCAGCACTACTTTAATCAGCACATTTTCAAGCTAGAGCAGGTAAGTTCCTTCAACTGGCCATCGCTGAGCATCCCAGAAGCAGTAAATAATAAAATAAATCAACTGCTTGCAATAATAGCTGTCAATTTCCCAACGGATCTGATGAATCTCTAGATCATGGTAGTAAAGTGACTGTATGGCACTGCACTGAATTTGTAATTGTAATGCATGAAGACTGAAATGCCATTCTACAATTTTTGCTATTATTTGTTGTTTGACTGTCAAAATAGGAATCACACTTAAATATGGAGACCAGAGGTGAACTCACAGCTTGCAACATCATCACACATCCACACATCTGTTGAACAATAGCACCTACATTTTGTAATCGCCCTACAAAAGTTGTTTTTTTGGGAATATTCATCACCCTAGGAGTTACTAGAGATTATGGACAAATTGCTCTCAGAAATGTGTCTGAGGCTAAAGTAAAGTCATATTATTCTAGAGATTAACAATTATATTATTTTTTTGCCAAAAGGATAGTTGGTGCCAGGATTGTAGATTGTCAGTAGTGTGATGAAACCATCAGTGACTCAGTAGTACGTTAATCCTCTCTGAATGAAGTACTGTCTCCACCAAATAGGAGAGAATGCATTAGTCTTTCAGATATCAAATGTTGATTTTTATTTCCACATCGGACGTTAATTTATCTACTAACATTTCTTCACTCTTTCTCTATCTGGACTTCTAGAGGGGCGTATTGTGTTTGTGCTTTGTATTCAGGGAGGTTAAAATGGATTAGTTTATCTTTTTGAAGATTGTCTCACTGTTGATACACATAGCCTGTAGTACTTACTGGAGTCACAAACAATGGGTTGGACCATATTCAGGATGAGATGAGCTACGGTGCAGCAATGAACATTTGTGATCCATGGTATTGGTGATCAATCTCAATAAGATTCCTTTAGTTCAGTGAGTTATAATTGTCAATGAATTTCATAAGGTACTCTGGGTTGCCATGGCAGACAGTCTGATTCAATGCCATTTCTGCTCAGTCATTTAGTTGAAGGATAGGCATTCTAGACCAGTTCCCAATTATATCTTTCTGTGAACCAGTGGTGTTAAGTGAATGATGTTGATCACTGTCTCATGATGTGGAACACATGGCAACTTGTATAGAGCTGTTCACAATGGGCTAGATTTGAATTGCTCATAGCAGTAAAATCAGCATGCACAGCAAAATTAGGTTTTCGTAATACATAGGAGATGTGCTGCACTGGGCTTGGTGTGTTAATGTGAAGATTATTTCTGTAGCTTATTGTATCTCAGTGATGAATGTGATGCTCACACACTCAGACAGCACACCTTACAGTCATTGACATCTTAGCAGTTAGCTTCATTACACAACCTCAAGGGATTTCTTTGCTTCATAGTTACAAAACAGAATTAGGTCAAATCCATTGCAAGTCACAGGTCTTGCATAACTTACATAAGCCAACTCAACTTGAAGTACTTGTGAATGAATGGACGTTGAAGCATCGGTATACTTAATCCCCTCTTTCTAAACAAACAGAGCAGGGCAGATTTATTGCAGGGTTTGCACTGCAATGTCATTTGCACCTTTTTTGGTAGAAGGTACAAGAACAAAGAACTCTTATAATGCAACTGAGCTGCTTCCTCTCATCTGGTATTTGTGAATCCAAATGGAATTTCTATTTGTTTTATTTAATTAATACCTTTGCTATGCATTTCACCTTGGTGGTTCCTAAAGTGTTACAGTCAGTAGGTTTGGCCTTTGCTACAATGATTAAATCTAGACTCCTAGCCCAGCTCCAAGGTTTAAGTAACTGATCAAAAAGGCACTGCCTGTATGTGACTTCAGTGAGCAATCTCAGGTATGCACATGATGGACCAATTCAATGTCTTAAATTACTAATTAAATCTTATTATGACTGAAGGAAAACAAATCCATCTTTTCATTTCAGGCTTTGTTTTTTGTCTCTCAGTGAGTCCCTCTTATTGTCATAGAAGGTCGTGTGGAGCACAGGATAAAGACTAAACTCCCAAAGCCTGAACAGACCACAATATAAATAAAAATATCGATGTAGTTTGACTCTTCCAGGGGGTGACTGTGCTCTCAGAAGAGCAGGGCTGAGCTGTTATGTGACTCTCAGTGTTACATGTGCCCTTGATCACAAAACTGCTGTCTGACAGCCTCGCTGTGGCCTTTCTCTGCCTGCACCCGAGCCCTGGTCCTCAGGCAACACAGCTGTCAGAGCCAGGCCGGCCTTGCATGAGCTCCATTTACAGGAGCTGACATCCACACAGATAGAGTAATTGGAATATGCCAGAAGAAATTACTAATAATTGCACGGTACAGATGATGCACGGTTGGCTCTTCAGATGAGAAGCAAACTGAAGGAGTCCATATGAGTCGTGACTCTGCTGTGGGTTCAAGTGCTTTTTAAATGAGAGGGAGAGGGAGGGAGATAGAGCCAGAGGGAGAGATACAATGATCAATTTAGTTTAATCATAAACTACATCCCCTTCAGATGCCTTTCGCATTTTCACATTTATCTTTTGTTCTCTTATTTTGATGTTCAAATGAAAGCTTAGTCTACAAAAACAGCTATTGGATAAGGAAGTCTGAAAAAGTCTCAACTTACTTTGCAGGTTAAATAAAACAATTATTTTAAAAAACGAATTCATTGCATTTTAAGAACATAAGAACGTTTACAGATGAGAGGAGGCCATTTGACCCATCGTACTCAAGTGTAGTTTTTGTAATATTTTGCACACTGCAAAAGCAAGCAATGCAGATGACTTGGTGGGTAATATTACTATGGAACATAGATAGGAAGTTTTGTATGAAGTTTCCAAAATTGCTGTCCATTTTCCGATCAGAGCTTTGGTTACAGATTGCAAATGCCATCACAGTCATCATATACATGTGATAAGGGGCCAGGGGTATTCTTGTGAAAATAAAATATTTTAAACCTTTGACCTTTCCTTTAGGGTTCATGGGTTAATCGTTTTTTCTGCCTTGTAACTGCTTTCAAATTGAAGATGGTCACAATTACTATTGGACATGTATAGGAAACCATAAGTGGTCAAATTGATAAGTCCTTGATTCTAACCTTTGACCTCAAATGCAACATTTTAGCACATTTAGCTCTATAGTGCCTCACAGCCAGGAGAGCCCATTGTCTATATAGAACAGGGAAGGCGAACCTGTGGCATGCAGAGCCGTGTAGGTTGGCATGCAAAGTGAGCGACTATCTGCGTTTTGTTTGTTTGTTTGTTTGTTTGTTTATTGCCAGGCCGCCCCTTAATTGACTAAACTGATTGGCACTTTAGAAAACCAGTCAGTATGCTTGGCAGTGACGGCACCGCCCCCAAGTCATTGAGCAGCGCTCACGTTATTTTCTGAATATTCAGGTTTTAGGTCGGGTTCTTGTGCGCAGATTTTCGCTGTTATGTGCAGAACCGCAGAATCCTCCGCTCTCATTGGTGGAGCTGCACAGATCGGCACAGAACTGTGAAAATCTGCACTTCACGGACGAGATGTTAATGTTATGATTTATGCTGCGGTGCTGCACTGTGGGTGCAGGAGGAAGATGACAAAAACTGTAAGTCTGTCCTGTTATGATTAATTGTGGTCAGCAATGGACGTGTTTGTTGAAGTGGGGGAAAGCATTATGTCTACCGTTATCTCCTGTTAGAGAAATGGCCACAATCATTCATAAACTCTCCGACAATTAAAAAACTGCATGAAGTTGGCAAAAGAAAGCTGTAAATTCTCAAAAATAAATAAATTATGCCTTTGGTTTGTAGAGTACATTTGTGCATATGCATACTCATGGTAGATTGATATCACTATTATCTTTTGTGCCACACAGTGTATATTAATCTACCAGTTTTAGTTATTTTACAAAATGTAAAAGCAGTAGATATTAAGTAAATATCTAAAGTAAATAGTAAAGGCACATTGGTAATGATTGAGTGCAAGTGCAAACAAAACACAAAACAATATGGAAGGGTTACTAATGCAGCCAAATGAACAAACTTCTACTTCTTGTGTGTAACTGCAGGCCAATGGGAGAATCTGTGGGACTTTGTTTTGGGGGTAGATTGTAATTTTAATGGGGTTTTTAAATGTACTTTAGCATTATAATCCTCAAACTTAAAGCATGATGAAATGTGATTCATGCATTTTACTGCACTGTATCAATACTGCAACATTTAAATTATGTATTCATTGTATGATGCACTTATTCTTTATTCTTTAATGTGGTGACATGCTTTGGCATGGTGTTCCACTATATACAATAAAGATTTATTTGATTTCATTTGAATGAGGATTAAAAATTCTCATTGTCCAAAATAAAAAGGGACATATTCCAAACATGATTGAGCTAGTGAAGTGCTATTACTATTGCTTTTCTATATTGCTTTTGTAAATTCACAATAATCTGTGAGCAAAAATGGAACCTGCATATTTATAATCTTTTTTTGGGAAGAATATGTGCCTTGCTTCATTCAGCTTCATATGCTGCAGCAGACTCCCATTAGCAGACTGGAGCTGCACTTGCTCTCCAGACTACAGAGGGATAAGGGGGGAGGTTCACGATGGTGGTGGTGGCGGCGGTTGATTTATCTGTCCATGGTTTTTAGATTTTTCTTTATTGCGGTTTGTTTTGTTAGCATGTTTGCTTAATAACTTAGTTAAAACAAAAATATATATATATAAATATTGTTTAAAACAAAAAAAATGCTGTTTAGCCTCTATATATACGTATATATACCTCATTTATCATTGGCACCCTTTGGCACTTAGCAAAGTATACAAACCAGACTTTGGGCACTTCAGCCAAAAAAGGTTCGCCATCCCTGATATAGAAGGTAGATAGGAAACCTCATATGGGCTGAATTTGACCTTCATGAAAAAGTCAATGGTCAAATTCAGCCCATATAAAATAATAAACTACTAAACTCACACTTTGTTCTGATAAAATTCCAAGTACCTTGATCTTGACCTATGACCTCTCCTTGAAGGTCAATCAATGCATACAACTGTTTATATTGCCCTACAGAGTGTAGATAGGCTAATGGCTGCTATAGAACTCAGATAGGAACTCATGTGGTCTGTTGCAAAAAAATCCTTCAGTGAGAACTGGCTCATAACTCCTTACATTTTGACTTATACTTACTATGGAACACATATCAGGAATCCTTCCTGTAAGGTCAAATACAAAACCTTCTCATAAATCATTATATTGATGTTATCAAACTGCTTTAACGCTATAATTATGTCATAGATGTTTACATACTAATGCACTGAACTGCCTGCATTCATCAGATACGCTTTTAAATGATGTCCATTTTACAACACAGATGAAGTTTCTAGAAACTTGTGACTCTAGCTTGGTATTGTTCTGCTTTGTCTCTCTGTGGCTCTCAGGGAGCTGTGTTTAGGAACATGTTGTATACTGTCTAGATATTGTTCTTTAGATACAAACTATAAGCCTACATAAACCTTCTGATCACAGCTGTGTGTGTGTTTTCCGCCAGTCTGCACAGATGAGCACAGTGTGAGATGTGTTCACAACTGCTGGCTGCCCTAGATTTTGACCTTCAACATGACCAGCCTGAACACCACAGCATTTTCAGATTCTGCATATTAATTTCAACTGGGGTGTGCTTGTGTTCATGATATTCAATTCAGAAAGAATTAAGAGAGAAAGGACTTCTAAGGAAAATGACTTTGATCTTAGTATATTGTATCAATAACTGCATAAATCAAGTGCTTCCTGCATACTCCTTCTGTCCCTCCATGCTTCTAGCTCTCCCTCTCTGTGTGTCTTTCTCTCTACCCCATTTCTCTGAAAGGTGGCTGTGAGGCAAGTTGTTTTTCTTTCTGCTGCATGTGAAGGACCCCTTTCAGTGTCTGTAATCAATTAAACTCTGCCCATATTGCTTTGGAGTGGATGAGTGTTGCTGGGCAGTGGTCTGTCCTCTGAGTGGAAACGCACTAGCCTGCATTGTGGCCCTCACAGCGGCCACTGTTAGACCCTAATGAAGTCCAGTTCAGAAGACCCACTTACGATTTTAAATGTTAAGGCCATTTGGAGTGCTCTGCTTCCAGACTGGGATACAAGTGAGCTGTAAGAAAAACTAGGCAGGGAATTTGTCCGCTACTCTCTTCTGAAAGGTACAATTTGAGATTGGCCACGGTGATGTGAAGAGGTTAGTATGAGGGGTGTCCTGAGCTGTGAGGGCCCCCTGCAGCATTGGTGAAGGCCTGTGACTTCCAGTGACAACTCGGGCAGCAGGCTCTGAGACCACTGATCTTTCTGGTGTGTGTGTGTGTGTGGGCCTTTCTCTGTGTGTGAGATTGGTGTAGTTGGGAATGGCATAGTATAGATTTGTTCTTCTTTCTGAGGAACTATGTTCTCACCCTGGAGGTGTGAATGTATGGAGGCAGGACAGCAACTTTTTTACATGGTCCCTGTGCAATCTCATAACATTGCTGGGGAAGCCATTTTTTTGTCATCTAATGGTAGACAGCTTTTGTGTAAGCTTCCAACTAAAATTTGTAGTTACTATACATAGTTTTTTTTTTCTTATTTTGTGCCTCAAAACTTGTAAAACGTATGCCGAGTTCTATATATGGAAGATGCTACACTGACTGATGATGTTCTAAAGTAGTAAAAAAAAAAAACAGGTATGTTACATAAACAAATCTAGCAACTCTTAGTGAATGTAAGAGGACATTTTTTTGGAACCACACAGTTGCTTTTTAAACTGGCAGAGGATTACACACTTAACCAGTGATGTGCATCCCCCCTCATTTCCTGTCATTCAGATTTGAGAAATCTTGTCAAAAGCCACAAGTATTATTGTTGGAAAAGACAGCTAGTACAGCAAATAACAACCTCACCAGAAACAACAACCAAAAATCTGGGAAAATACATATAATATGATACGTAGAAAAAATAAATTACAGGAAGAAGCAGAAAATTGATGCTACTCCCTACTTACACTAACTGTAGCAATGCACACAATATTAACCTTTTCCTCCACAATGTCTCATATTTTATATTACATGTGGAAGAAAGTGTAAGAAATAGAAACAAAATTGATGAATGTCCTAAACAGCTGAGGAGATAAATAGTAAATAAATTATTCACCTTAATCATGGAAAACAAGAATAGAGGCTGTAGCCCATAGCACTTTTTATTGTATTTTATCAAGGCCAAAGGGAGAGACCTAGTTACATAGAGAGCAGAGCATAAATGAAAGAGAGGTACTGTCAAGCTTTCTCCTTAAGCTACCATCCTGCACAATGTTTTATTTAAATTTATTTTTTTTCTTTAGTTCAATCTTTTGTGAGATGTTGGGATGTTTTCTGACCAAAATCATAAATGAAACAGTGGCATGCTCATATTTCATTTTGTAGAAGGATGTTTCATGTTTAAACTGCACTCAATCTTGCATGGAGGTCTGATTCACAGTCTTGCACCAGGGTCCAGCAATTCCTACAGCCCCTTGACTGCAGGAGAAATAAACATGATCACACATTACATGTAAACCCTCCAGTGTTTCAAGGAACTTTTAAGAACCTTAGATTATTCACGTCAGACGAGAGAACCCTAAAAGACTGCTGATCTCTGCACGTTCCTATTTGAAACACCCCATGTGAGTCACAGCACACTTCGCTCTATGACATGATCTGAAATGGTGCCAGTGATTACAAATTTACATTGATTTTGTGGTAAACAAAATACCAAGCCTCGAGATTCTGGCCTTGGTGAAAGGCGCGCTCCCCACGAGTCATTCCAGAGGCTGTCAAAGACTTGTGATCTCTTGTTGTTCTCCAGTCTGCAGGGAAATGTAAGGTAACACTCATTGGGGAGTCATTCAGTGCAGTGAAGGGATCAGCAGCAGGGTCTTGAAGCGACTGGAGTGAAAGCGATACTGTACTGTAGACTTCCACACTGGTGGGACACGCTGGCTGCGTTTCAGCTACGTTTGGCATGTGTGCCATCTGCAGCTCGTAAATTTAGAAGGCTGAAGTTGTTCTTGGAAAACCCAGACACCTCACAGGCTCATTAGACTTTTAATGGCATTTTTTTTCTTCATCATTTATGGAGATGCTGTTAATGTTTTTATTTGGGGTTACTGGGGTTCATTCCACAAGTTTCATACTTGCAAGAGATGTATACAGAAAAAAAGACGGGCTTTGCAAAACCTTATAGCCTTCTGGTGTAGCTGGTTTTTTTGTTGTTGTTTTGGGCAGTAGTGTTAAAGAAGGTTAATAAAAGTCTTAATCGGCAGACATATCTGTGGCATTGTATGGTTCTTTAGTTCACTATATTGTAATGCAGCAGCTGTTAGACATAAGTAGATATTTTTGTTTGTTGTTCCAAAACTGTTCATAATATTGTGTGTGTGTCCTCCCCTCCCCCTGAGTGATTAAAAAAGATAATTTAATAATGAATTCACATTGATGTTCTGCCTTTCATTACATCAAAGGTGTCCAGGCTGCTTTCAATCAGTGTCCCAGCTGAATAATGATCGCATGCTGACGTACCACCCCTCTGGGAGGAGCATGACACTCAAATGTACACAGCAATAGTCAATCTGCATTTTGCTTTTATTATATTCTATCTGTAGTTTACAGTCAGTATTCTCAACTATTGCTGCAGCGGATATTATTTACTGCACCAACTACCCATACCATTAAATAATAGATTAAAAAAGCCTCAGAGCAAATTACTTGTCAATAACTTGGAGTCCTTTGCAAAGCTACTTGAACAGATAGTTAAAGTGGGTATATTGAAATCAGAGCAGAAACAAAAACAGATAATCATTCTAATTGCATTACACTAAGTGAGCCAGATCCAAAAGGTAATCTGCCAACGGATGAATCTTGAACTCCTTGAGCAAAAACATATAATGCCAAATTGGACACTTGGTCTCTCTATCCATAACAGAGCTTGTAACCTCATTCTTTGGTCTGTGCTTTAATTGAGTGTCTGAGCAGCTCCCTGAGTTCATAACTTCAGTATATTGTCCTAAAGCTGTTAGACTAGTGGTGGCCAACCCTGGTCCTGGAGAGCCACAGGGCCAACAGGTTTTTGTTCTGTCCAGATCAGATTGTTAACTGCTTAATTGAGCCAATTGTGGGTCTTAATTAGGCAAAATGGCCCTGTGTTCAAGGTATCCAGTGATTGGTGATGTAAGGAGACCTGTAAAACCTGCAGGATTGTGGCTTTCCGGGAACAGGGTTGACAATACAGTGTTAATTAGATTTAAACTGAAATGGCCATTTTCCAATTGTCTGAACCTATTGTTAGTGTTTATTGATGAAGTTAAAAGATGTTGGGATGTTAAAGGATCTCAGATTATGTTTGAAGTGAAGGTTATTCAAACGATGAAAGTTAGACTTTGGGCAAATGATGGAACAAACAAAACGAAAAACATTCCTTTCATATTAACTTTATATAACTCCCTATTTTTCAAATATAAAAGTAAAAATGTACTGCTGCATAATTGTACAGTATGGAGTCTATTCTCTGTGTGTATTCTTGTTGAGGATGTAGCAACAGGCAGATGTAGGGGGGGTGTACTCTCTAGAGTAGCACTTTCACTCCAAAGAGGTGTCTGTACGCTATGGTGGGTGAGTGCCGTGTTTAAACCCAATGAGATTAATGTTTGCCAAGCCACACACACAAGCCCAACGCATAAAAAAAAAAAAAAAAAAAAAAAAAAAAGTAATGTTGTCCTACACTGGCATTTAAATGGAAATTTTAATTGTGCAAAAAATGAGATATCAAAAATGTCTTCACTGGGGCCAAAGTAAACACAAACACCCACACGCAAAAAAAAAAAAAAAAACTGTTCTGGGGCAGTATTTAATTGTCATTATTTCATAAATAACAAACACAACTTCAAAAGGCACTGCAGTGGTCATCCCAAGCACAGTGTCGGGACCTTTTAGGAATGTGTCCTTTATGACCGAGAGTGTCTGAGCTAATATGACTGCATTATCACAACAGTGCAGATGTTATACCCTGATCATTTTACCTTACATTAGTATTTTTGTAAAAAAAAAAAAAAAATGCAGTCTATTGTTTCCCTTTTTGTTTCCTAAATTGGAATTGTCCCTGTTCAGTATTGCACAATGGAATCTATTTTTAAAGATAATGTTTACTGAAATATGTTTGTTATTTGGTGGTATTTGCGGATAGTGTTTTCCTTCCAGATTTTTTTATATATCTACATTATACATTGTTATATATATTTAATTCCTTGAATAAACCTAGAATATGCCTTATTAGGTGATGTTAAACTATCGGCTTCAATGTAGTGTAGAACATCTGTATTATCTGTATATTTTCCAAAAAAGAAATGGAGACTAACTTGTTTGTCCAGCTGAGTTTGTCTTAAAAAGAAAAAGAAAAATTCCATTGATTTTATTAAATCCTGGCTGGATTATATCCTTTATTGTTCCATTTTCATTCCCAGCAATCCTAGGAAACACTGAAAAAACATAGAAATGTTAAGAATGCCTTTCATATTATTAAACCTCTGAGGATACGGCTGACTATAAGGAAGGTTGGTCAAGTTGAACATGAAAAAAACATTACTGGCCTGTTGTTTTGCTTTGGCCCAGTTCCAAAGACACAATGGCCCTAGTTAAGCAACGCCAGCAGCGGTAGGAGTGGGGATTTTGACATGAAGTCATACATCTGTGTTTTTGTTTTTGCCCCAACTGAGCCTTTTTGTGTACATTATGGAAATCTCTTCCAGGGACATAATTTTTCCATAGGCATCCATTACTTGTAAATATCACTGATCCTCGCTATTCCTGTCTTGTACCCTTCGCATTGCTCTGGTGTCTTCAGGCCAGGGATTTGCTTGTAATGCAGCGTGGAATTGCTCTTTCAGTGTTTTTAGGAAAATACGAGGCCAGTTCTCCAAAGTGCGCCCCTGAAAATCGGATTGGGTTGAGGGAATCCAAGTAGTAATCTGATTGATTTGACCACTACACAGAGAAGCCTAAAGCTCAGCACAAGAAGGAAACCAGTTCCTTTAGGAATCCTCTGAATTTACTACCAAACCTTCAGTCATTTTGGTGCTTCTTGCTTTCATTTTTTTCATTGTCATCTGTAGTAATTACTTGAGTGAGCTGCTGCATGGTATCGATACTATCTGGATGTAAAAGCCTTGATGAATATGTCCAGCTATATCAAGAGATTCTGTGCCAGGTCCCTTCATCTGTGCAGGATAATGTCACCTCTGTCCTTCAAGAAAACTGCCTGTAGTGACAGAGAGGACTTTTTTTCCCTGCAAATTCTAATTGAACCAGAGTTTTTCTCACTCTGCTGCTTTCTAAGAGTTGCTTATTTAACCTATGGGCATTTGGAGTGGGACCATTTTAAAGAGGGCCTGGAGAATTGCAGGGGAAGCATTAAACCTCCCAATAAAGTATACATATATGAGAATGTAGAAAGCTGGGATTTTGATACATCCTCAAGGAAGTATTAGCGCGATTTGACAGAGATTACTGATTGCACCCACTGTGGGAAAATGCTGTGATCGCATTGCTGTAAAATGAACGGGATAAAGGGAAGACAGTGATTTTCTTATTGCAGTTATTTTGTAATGTGTGTTGTCTCCCCCCCCCCCCTTGACCTATGCAGAATTAAACAAGGGAAATATTGCATATGGATTAATAGAATAGTGTGAAGTAACATGCATAGAAGGGCCCTGGAAAAAATGCTTTAATCCGTAATGATTGGTTTTCTTTAAACAGCGACGAGAGGTGTTGATAAGGGTAAAGGTAACTGCTTTTCCACCACTCCCTATAGGAGGAATACCGGACTGAAGGCATCAGCTGGCACAACATCGACTACATAGACAACACTGGCTGCATCAACCTCATCAGCAAGAAGCCCACCGCATTGCTCCACCTTCTGGACGAAGAGTGCAAGTGAGTGCAGAGGCTTTCTCATCCAACAGGGTCCCCTTAGCAGGCTGCCATTCACACTTGGTTATCTGGGTACACATGCATTGTACAGTGGAGCTGAGCCCTGAACTGGCCTGGCCTGCTGCCTTGTCAGCATATGATGTCTTTATTTTTGCCTCTCTGAAATGGCCAAATCTGAGTGAGGGATTAGAAAACTGAGACGCTTTCTACTATGATACATTACTTAAACAGATTATTGGCTAGCAACACGGTACAGTAATCCCTGCACACTCGTAACTCAAACAGCTTCCAAGACACCTTGTTTTTTGTGGATTTTTAATATCGAGATCTAAAATGTATCCTTACTTCAAAAGGAGATGTTTATTTAGAATAGGATTTTAAGTGTTAAGGCCTTGTTACTGAGAATGAGCATGTTTCCGACACGATGTAAAAACAAAAAAGGAAGGGTGTCACAGATGTTTGACTTTTATAACTAGTTTTTACTTGATTTGGAAACTAGACTTTAAATAGCATGAAATTGTACTCCTGTTCACTGTGTCTTCACTACAGTCTTCCTTTTCCTGTAGGTTTTTTATATTTGTATTAGTATTATTATTATTTTCTGTTTCAATGTTGGCAAAGGTTGGCACAGCTCCCCTTTCAACTTCATTGCTGAAAGAACAGCAAACCTAGGTAGCTGTCATTTGTATAGCTATGGGTGACCTGGCCAAAAGAACACACACTGTCAGATGTGTAAATTGGAATAATTAATATCAGGGCATCTCAGGTTTGAAAATATAAGCCAAAGAGCAGGACTCATTAGATTTGAGTTTGGTGTGTGTTTCAAAAGCATGTTGATGGGACATTACACGTCACAGTTCCTGATTGAAATTCTTGTCCAAAAACAGCTTTTCACAGTCCTCGGGTTTCTAAAATGGATATTGTATATGTAAGGCCTAAATCCTTTCCAAGGTTTCATAATTTTTTTGTTTTTAAACTTTGAATAAAATACCATGGTATTAAGTATGATTCACTTGGAGACATTCAAAGATCCTGTTCTTCCTGTCTGGCATATGATCTACCAGTGAAACGTGGTAAATATCCTAGTGCTGTGCTGGACAATTAAGAGTAATGCAGCCAAACAGACTTTGATACAGAAGAAACTGAAATCGAAGGATACGGGAAATCAAATAATAGAGCCTAGGAGACATTAACACTAGAATTCTCCGAGCTCTTTGCGCTGAGAGAAATTAAGAAGTAAAGTGCAGCCAGTGTTTTTTGTTTCTGGCTTAGTTTATTTTCCCCCAAAGCTTATGCAGGGAGTTGTTATCATTTTGTTGCAGTTTCCCACAAGCCTCTAACCAGACCCTCTTGGACAAGTTCAAGCGGCAACACGAGGGGAACAGCTACATCGAGTTCCCAGCAGTGATGGAGCCGGCTTTTATCATCAGGCACTACGCCGGCAAGGTCAAATACGGAGTGAAGGTCAGTCGCTCTCGCTCTCGGCGATACATTTGTCGTTGAACTGTGGACATGGGGTTTGGGCAGTCGTAAAAGTGACAATCTGTCCATCCCAGGTTAAAGCACAGTAGAGGATCAGCTCTGGAGGGAAGCTCATTTAACTGTAGATGTGGAAAGCCCTGTCTTCTCCAAGGCTTTAATCAGGATCAGAGGAATTACTTTGACTCGTATTGGGATTTTAATCAGTTTCTTGGGTTCATTCCCAGCTGTGTTTTTATTAAAAAAAAAAAAAAAAGAAAACCAATGATTTGGCTTCTTTTACCCAGAACAATCGTGAGACGGGTTTTCTCAGAAATGCACTACAGAGAAACGAATTACAGTTCCACCTCCGGCAGTGATATTAACACGAATTTGATTTTATTACTGCATTGTTTCAACCTGTTGATTTCTTGGTCTACCGTATTACGTTCACTTTCAAACAACTAGCATTGACAGCTGAATAATTTGTAATCATTCAGAAGAGACATTTTGTTTTATTTAATTTGAACATCGGAACATTTTATATGATCTCTATCAACAATATACTGCATTTGTGTGTTTTGTATTGCTTGTTATTGTTTGTTTATTTTTTATCAAGTTTTAATGCCTCTCCATTTATTGCGGGGAATCTTGTAGGATTTCAGGGAAAAGAACACTGACCACATGAGACCCGACATTGTGGCCCTGCTCAAAAGCAGTAAGAATGCCTTCATCTGCGGCTTGATTGGGATCGACCCGGTGGCTACATTCCGCTGGGCGGTCCTCAGGTCCTACTTCAGGGCTCTGGTGGCCTTCAGAGAGGCAGGGAAACGGCATCTGGAGAAGAAAAGTGGTGAGTGCGCAGCCTGTCCTAACTCATTGCCCTCCTGCACAGACCTCAGGGATGCGCAAGCATACACACACATCTAGGTATCCGGTTCATTTATACAGTGACAAGATGCAAACATCTATACGCCAGTATGTTAATGATGCTGTGTGTGAAGATTCATTTTGCGTGCATTAAAGATCATTTTCCCTTTCAGGTGAAAATAGCATTGGAACGTGATAATCTGTATGCTTCAAACATTTGACAAAATCCTTTCATTATATATTCAGTGGAGACCTACATCTTTTGGGCTACACTCATATAGGCACCTCGAAAAAATGTTGCATTTGTTTCTGTTTCTGGTGTTCAAGAGGTTAAGACAAATTCAATCAACACATGTAGGGTCAGTCCATAAATTCTCCACTCGAGGGAAGCAATGTCGTCACTAGCACTGTGAAAAGCTCTTAAAAAACAACCTGTCCTTCTTTCTTTTGTTGTATCACTGTATGTGTTTGTTTGTTGCTTTTACAGTTGTGCATACTACACAAGCTCATACACTGCAAAAAAATTATAACCATAAAATATCACAATCTGGCTGACCTAAAAGAACTCTGCAATGAGGCATAATGGGATTCCCTTTTAAAGCACTGGCTACACTGGATTTATCCCAGGCTTCAGCTTGGAAGCATCTATTGCTTTGGCAGCAGGTAATGAAGAGTGTAGCAGTAGAGAGATGGCACACTTGTGCTCTGTTGACAGGAAGTAGGCCTTAACTGAGGCATCATCATGCTGTGGTGGCTGGCATTGTTACTGCTGTGCTTGGTAGAGCCTCCCTTTGCGTAGTGATTGAGTCCTGCACTGGACCGACCGGGCCGCTTGATCACTGCACCTCCACAAAGTCGCTCGTCCCCTGCTCTGGGTTGTGGTGGGACTGAGGGTTGGGGGAGGGGGTCGCTTAAATCTACTTAAACACAAGGGACATAAAATACTCATTCTTAGACAGTGGACAATTATTTGTTGGTTGTTGCCCTTAGTCTGCTCATCTCCCTTTCTGGTGGGAATGGAAATTTAACCTACTTTCAATATTCTGTATTCGATTAAGGTTTTGCATCTCCCCTACACTAGGAATATAACCATCAATTAACATTACTGTCACTTTTTGTGTGTGTTGCATGGACACTGGAATGCTGTAATGAAGTCCAGCACTCTCACGGACAACAGCCTTATTGAATTACTGCAGTCTGAAGTATCTAAGATCAAGGCCACAGTGTTAGAGCTTTGTATCCTTGTGTGCTTTTAACAGGGGCAAGATAGCAAACAGAAGTATGATCATTTTTCAGTCTTTGCTCTTTCCTGCTCATAGGAAGCCACTGGGAATGATGGAGTGGAGGTTAGATAGTACCGGAGCCCAGGTTGTTTTTAATGTCTTTCAGCTCTGAAATAATGTCTGGCTGTGGCTGTCCCAGATTAGCCTCTTTTGCAGTTCGCTCCACGTATATCAAAGTGGCATTTCTCATATGAAATTCCACACCATATCATGGAATCTTTTCTCACGCTTAATGGACTTGAACATCTTAGGAACAGCTCTGAGCAGAGCATATGTGTGTTGTATAGGATTGTTTTGGCTCCCAGTGGGTATGGGTGCAGTGAATCAAAGGCCGGGCCGTGTCTCAGCTAAGCTTACTGTCTGCTGTAATAGTAGTCTGTAGCTCCTGCAGCTTTGGCTATAAATAGATGTCCATCTTTTTTCAACACTTTCAACTTTTCAGCACAACATAGAAATATATATATATATATATAAATAAAACATCTTAATATATTTTAACGACAAAAAAGTGCAGAACAAATAAAATTTTCACACATTGCAGTGATGCTGTAGATTATTGATTTCAATGTTTTGATTTTGCATTGATATGTACTTTCAGGGCTGTTCTGCTGAACAGAATAAAACACCCATTTTCCTCATGTACAGTGGTGTATTAAAGATGCCCATTGGTTTAATTTTGACAGTGCTGGCATTGTCCTCTGTCAGGTGTGTGGATGTGTGGTTGGTACAGATGTGGGGGAGCTTGCAGCTGTTGCCACCCACCCCATCCCTGAGCTCCATTAGTTTACATTTCACTTTAAGCAACGCAAATATGCCCCAGCTCAAGCAAGTTCCTCAGGAATTACACAGACATTGCACCTCTGATGAATGTCTAAAACAATATATCTATATATATATATATATATATATATATATATATATATATATATATATATATATATAATTTAATGTTAATTGAACCCTTTAAAATGAGTCTTGTAATTTTAGGTTTAGCTGTTAGCTGTTTTATTCTGCTCTCAGAACGTGCATAGACTTAATTCAATTACTTAAGAAGCAGTGATTCAACTGACTGAACAAGGTCATGAATGTGAAAGCTAACTGAGGATGGCGTAACATTCCCAAAATAGTATAGACCTGACAAATGCAGGCAGCAAAAGCAAATGTACATGCTGTGCATGCATGAGTGCAGTATTAAGCATAGCTGGCCAGGCTTGCTTTGATTATAGTGAAATACAAGGTTTTAGTCACATCATTGGATACAAATGCATAAAAAAATGTCTGTTTTCTTGAAGCCTTGCAGTAGATCGCTTTCTCATTCCTCTCTATATAATCTCTCTCTTTCTCCCTCTCCCCCTCTCTCTCTCTTTCTTTTTTATTTTGTTTTTTTATTTTGCTTCCCAAGGGCATGATGATGCTGTGCCGTGTGCGGTTTTGAAAAGTGTGGATAGTTTTAGCTTTCTGCATCACCCAGTGCATCAGAGAAGCTTAGAGATCCTGCAGAGGTGCAAAGAGGAGAAGTACAGTAAGGCTACAATCCCACAATCCTCTCTCCTCACTACATGCACCCAGATGGACAAGGAGACCAACTACATCTGCGCTCTCTCATTCACTCACCCTCCATTACCTAGCCCCAGAATTTTTTTTTTTCTGCAAAATGTAACATTTACTTCTGAATCCAAACAAAACAAATCATGAACAGGGTTTAAATGTCATACCCTAATGGTAAAAGTTCTAGATTTTTTTTTTTTTTTTTGCATAATATTAATGGTCGACAACAAAATTTTAATGTATTCTTTCTAGTCAGCATTTTACAATTTTGAATCTGATAAGCTCATTAAAAATTCCAGGCCCTACTATCGTGAAAAATGTATGATTATAATAGTTCTAACTGCTGACAATCTACTTCTTGGCAATGCTGCCTGCATCTTCTCCTTGGCTAAAATAAGGTATTTTCAGAAACCCGCAACTCTTAGTCTGAAGACATCTTTCAGGCACTTTTGAGCTTTGTGGCAAAACATTTCTGTGAGCCTCATTATAATTTGATTTAAATTATATAGTCTTTATGTTTCTTTTAATAACAGGCAATGATTCAAACAGGCACAACAGAAATAAATCTTAGAAGTCTTACATGGATTTCTAGTAAACAGCCTGAGTGTGGTCAAAGGAAATCCATGCAAACATCTGTGTTAAAATCCAGTTTATTTCCAAGGTAAATGTGATTTGAATGTAGTTGGTCTCCATGTACACTCAACCTCCCCATCACCGTTTTGCTCCTCTGTTTGTTTCAGAATAACCAGTTCTGCATGAGAAATGGCCTCCTCTGCCAGTTTTTTCTTTTTTTTTTTTTGTATTATTACTAATACAACCCACTTTGGGGCAGACCGCACATTGTGTCTTGAAGCATGAACAGTTTTCATAATAACCACTGAGGTCTATGCCTTTGAGAATAACACTCACTGGATTCACTGCTGAACCGAAAGCACAAATAAACCCTGCAATAAAACACACCAGTACACACAGACCTGGTGTGTGTGGGCCTCCCTCCAATTGTTTGAAGGTTGGAGGAGCTCTTCTTTGGCACAGGTCCTCACTCCCACGGATTGTTCTGTACTCTTGGCTCACAGAAGAAGAGCTGACCACACTGGGCCTCAAGACGGTAATGTATCGGGAGGGGCCTTGCCCTCCATCACAGTCTGACGCTGCTCTTTGAGCAAGACCTCTTTGGAAATGAGTATAATTTAAATTTCCCACAGTCTCTTTTTGATATATCTCTCAATTTGTGTGCAAATCAGCTGCAACCTGTATGAGGCATAGGAGCACACATTTCCATCCTGCTGACCCGGTTGCTGCCGGGTTTATAAGTTTCTTCAGGCCATCAACTTCTAAAAACTTCAGGAAGATGGTCCTTGCAACAAATTTAAGTGAATCTGTTGTTCAGTTAAGCAGGTATAAACTCAGGGTGGAATGGACACCATTGCGGCTATGTAGACTTTGCACACCCCTGATATAAAGGGTAGACCACACACCCTCAGGTACAACATGCAATATGTTTTACTGCTTTGCTGTCAAATAGACTTGGGGGTTAGATAAGTAGAGGTACTTGCATCTGAGGTAATTTATTTCAGCTATTACTCTTCTCCACCTTCCTACAACAATTTTGGGGATTTTATGTATTTCTTTGTTTATTTGTTTCAAGGCGACCTAGTATTCATACATTATCTAACATAGACTACATGAAGAACATATCATTATCCTGTATGGTATTGGAATGTTGCTGGAATATTGAAAGTGATAGTAGATGATCTGACATTATTAACAGTCACAATTTATGAAGTGAAAATAAATGTATCTATCTGTGCTGCTTGACATACACATACATGTTTTCTGTTTTTAGGTGTATACAATGTTATATTTTATTGTACAGTGTAAAAGAAAAAATGATTTACATTTGTATTGTACAGTACTTGAGTTATATAATGTCAGTCTGGACCTGGAGTTATGCTGTGCTGTCCTTCCAACTGAGCTTTCAAATAATTAAGATATTTTTAAACTGTTCTCAAGTTCTTAAACAATTAAGTAAATGTTTAAAAAGTAATTTGAAAATATCCAGTTTAAAAACATGTCTGATGTATCATACCACCACTGTAAAAACACATTGTTTCTGCTCTTATAATCAATCAGTCAGTCAATAAATCAGTAAATAGAACTTTCCTTTAAAGTTTCATATAGATCACTTTAAATTTTCCAGTCGTCTTCCCTGCTGGAATGGCAGTGCGTGCAGGTCTGAACATTATTCAAATTTTTGATGGATTTGGCTCAACTGGAAGCATTTTTCAGACGATGAATCTCATGACTTCATATCCTTATGTGTTAATCAGACTTGACAGACAGAGCTGAAATCTCTTCCAGAATGGAACAATCACAATTACTGTAATAGGTTTCTTCATAAAGTTTATTTAATTGTCCTAGTTTATTTCCAGTTATATTATACAGAAATTAATCACTCTCCTGAGTTATATATATGTATTTTTGGCATAAGCTGGGTGCTTGTATGACCTTAATATTTTTCAAAATCATGTGTTACGATTCATTTTAAATACCTTCATGATTGATATTTCACTGATTGTAATGTATATTTCTGAAAAACTGTGAGATCCCATACTTCCTGATACTTTGCAGATGAAGGTTTTAGTGTGACTTAAAACAATCTATAGGGAATTAATACATTAATATAAGATATCACATGACGGTTAAAATCTGAGGACAGTCTCTTGAAAAAAAGAAAGAAAAAAAAAAAGTAGTAGCAGGTCCCTTCAACAGCACAAGAACTGGAGTGTGTAATCAGTTGCACTTTATAAAGCTGTCACCATGTCTGTGGCTGAAAAAAGTTACAGACATTATATTTTTACCTTTTCAGAAGACATTTGTATTTGTGTGTTTGTGTTCTTCCTTAGCTAGCTATGGAATAAATGCTCACCTTTATTTATTTATTTTCTTTTAACACATTTTTAATTCTGTTTGCCTTTTTCAGATTCAGTAACAAAAATCTGCTTATTTATTTATTTTTGCATTTCAGATTACCAGTTGATGTTGCCAAATGAAATCAATAATAAATAAATAATCCCCCAAAAAATTACAATGTGTGCATTTTTAGCATCTTGAGCCTTGCCCTTACTGTGACTGTACAGCACATTTTAACCCATCTTCAACTGGCTTTATTGCTGAACACTGTTGATGTATAAACCAGTCTGAGATCTTGCTCTCTCTCTGTTGGCTTAGGTATGACACGGAAGAGTCCACGAACTCCACTCTCTGACCTGCAGGGCACCAACACCCTTAATGAAAAACCACAGAGGTAAGTCTTTCGGCCCACAGCTGTCCCTGCACTATATGTATATATCCATAAGCTAGATGTCCCAATCAAACCTGATGATCTTGAAAAGAATAATGTATTTTGTGTGAGTTGTATATAGAGCTTATATATATATAACTCACACAAAATACATTATTCTTTTCAAGATCATCAGATTTGATTGGGACATCTAGCTTATGGATTTGCATAGGTGTGTCTTTCCCCATGACCTGGGGCTATTAGACTCCCATGATCTCCTTCATTTGAGCCCTATATTTGCCATTCCAGAATACCTCTTGGTCCCATGGGATGAGCTTCTGTGAGCGCACATGCTAATGTTCTTATACCCATACTGATAGCTGTGGACATTTTATTTGAATGCTCATATACCTTATTAATTGAACACTCTTAATATATTTTCCAGATCTCGATTATGAAATGTGTGGAACTACAGCCTTATAGGAGTTGAGATTTGTAGAAACAAAAGTAATGTTTTGAATAGATGACCGGGACCAGTCCACAGCACATCTGTCAAGTATCTCGGTTACGTTATTTCAGAGCATAGGAAATGTTGTCTATCCTGACAGCAATGTAGCTGTACTGAAAAAACAGAGACTGTTGGTCTCACAATTTGACTTTATTGAGCGAAGCGCTATGAAGCATGGCCATTCACGAATGAATAATTTCTTCATGCTGACCCTCATGACAGCCACAGGCTCCGGGGCCTCATATTTGGTTAATTACTACATGGTTGGGATTACTGAAGACCTGGTCCTGAGCGGGTGTCACTCGCCACCGCTACAACAGTGCCTTTGTTCAGGAGAGTCCTGGCGATAAAGGCTGGTTAATGTGATTTGCAACCACACACTTTCTTGGTTACTAAGTGACCGCTAAGCCCTTTGCAGCTGCTTCCTGTGTGATGTCAGGTTGTAGTTATGCATTCATAAGGCAACCCTGGGGCTAATAAATATTCAGACGCTGCAGGGTCCACTGCTACATACCATAGATATGTTCTGAGCAGCCTTTTAAATTAGGGGCAGGCTTAGCTGGGTTTAAGTGGCTTACTTTTTTGTATAAACAGGATTACAAGAAACTGTATTTTATACATACAGGCCTTAAAACCACTATAGTGGAAACATATGGTAGTGTCACAAAATAATTGACCTTCATCTGTCACAAACATACTCCATGTATAAAGAGAGATGTTTTTCTGTCTTCTGTATTTCAGATGATAACGGCACAATTGTAGATTGAACACCGGTACACTCATATTTTATTGTGATTAAACTGACCTTTCCATTAACCTCAGCCTACTATAGAGGAGAATCTCTCCTTCCACTGTTAAATATGCTGGTCAAGGACACATAAGAAACTGTGATGGCAAGTTGTTTTTCTCATGATAACATTCCTGTTTTCATATTTATTTCCTTGAATCTTTCAAAAATAGTCTTGTAGACTTGCATTGTGTATTTGTCTTATTTTGTTCAATGATATGCAGTGCCAGAAACGGTTTCTTTTGCTGGGAATTTATTACACAGAGAGAGGGAGAGAGCACTCTTAGATAGTGTATTCACAACAGAGTTAGAAATTCTGGCAGTTCCTTGAAAATCTTAATTGTCATCACTGGTGGACTATAGTAGTGACCTAAAAACATGTTTCATTGGGGAATCAAGTTCACTTCTAAATCCAGAATAGTCTGTTTGTTAAATATCTTCCTCAGGAGAACAGCAGCATCACCCCATGGGGTTAGTGCCCACAGTTTTATACAGCAGATTACAACAAGAATCTAGGCCAAGTCCTTGTTACTTTTTTCAACACAACACACAGGATATTTCTATTATTTGGTCCACCCGTTTCCTGTAATACTCACATGACAGTGTAGTATAGATTCAAGGTAGAGTGTGTTGTATTTATAGGTCAAGACCAGTAGCTGGTTTATTTTCAGAAGGGTCCAATGCTCACACTACTTTAAGGAAGTTAAGTTACAATTCCTACTCTATGCATCCCTAAACAAGCCAAGACTTAAAGACCTACTGGAACCCCCTTATTATTTTGAATTGTAAAATAATATGTAATGGGGAATTCAGGCCTAGATTTTTCTAACTTTGTTTGTTTTTAATGCAGAGTTTTTGCCCACATTTTACCCAAACCATCCCTCAAGGGCCCGTTTCCACAGCATTTTTATAGAAAGAAAACAAAGCCTTCAAAGAGCAAAAGGGAGAAGCGAGTGTTAAAGTATGCAGAATATCCAACTAAAACTGCCTGGCTGTGAATGTGTGCTGCATACACAACAAAGGGAAATATTTATAAAATCTCCAATGTTCACTCTCACCGCAGAGTCAGCTATTGCAAAATCCATGGGAATCGACTCGGGTTCTTACTTTCATAGTTTTGCAGTCTGCCTGCTGCTTTACTGCTCTTGCAACAGAAACTGGCAAGTCAGTGTTAATAGTTGGCATTAAAAAAAAATGGTTCATGTTTCTCAACAGACTCATTTGAAAAGAGCTTTGGGGGAAACAATGATAGCTTGACCTGAAAAGTCCAGACACTTCTGAACTAGACAGGATTAATGACAGCTGTGTTGGTATTCCTGTACTGAGAACGCTGCTGTGGCTGGAAACATGTATTCTACCTCTCAATCTATACTAAAGAAAATAAAAAAGAACAGAATTGAGTTAACCCAGGTTAAGGTCTGGGAGTACCAGGCTTGACACTCAACTTCACAGCCCTCCTGTGTTCGCTAGAACGAGTCCTGCTCATATGGATCATATGTATATATTTATTATACAGTAGAAATGTGTGATCTTTGTGTTTTTGATATGCCAAACAACGCCCCACTGATGTATATTTAAAATAAAAGGGATGTTTTAAATACTTTCTTCTGTCATCCATATATTTATTTTATAAATGTCAAATCTATGGTGGCATTAGTTTCCACAATATCCTTTCAACATAAATAAAACTAGGGATAACAGACTAAAATATATGCAATATATTTTAGATATACAGAAATTTTGCAATGTGTGTGGTATGCACCAAATAAGAGGTATTAATCATTTGTGCTCTTAGAAAATAAACTGTCCCAGCCTGTGGCTTGTGCAGTGTTTTTGACGACAGATGGATTTTGCTTTCCCTTCCCTTGATACCACAGGTTGTTTGAGGGGATTGTCTTTTTTTGCAATCCTAAGTGGTTTTTTGTTAAATGTTTTTTCTAGGATTAAAGTTAACCCCTCAGACACACTCCAGAGACCTGTTCATCCAGTGAATTAAGGATCCAGGGTTGCGCGTCACAATAGTCTCGGTGTCACGAGAAGCCTGTGTGCCGGATCTTGTGGCGGGTGTGATATTGTGCAGAGGAGAATGGGGCTTCACTGTGCCACTGTTGGGGCAGCAGTTGTAGATAATCTTCTCTGTGTGGAGGGATGCAAGGTGATGCACAATACTGCAACACACTCAAAGATATGAGACAGACTAACTTGCAGACAGGGAGAACTCAGTAGTGTTTTTGAGTTGTAGGGTTGCCATCCACAGGTGAGTGATTCAGTGTGCCTCTGGTTGTCTCCCCCTTCAGGGACAGCTTCAGTGTGGGCTGGAACGGGCGCACAGGCCGACAGGGCCGCCTCTCCTCCTCGGGCTCCATGCTGGAAGAGGATGGCATCTTCGTCAACCCCACCAGCAGCAAGCTCCTGGAAAGGGCCCACGGCATCCTCATGTGCGTACAGCCTGCTGACGCACTCGCTCTCCAGAGCCATCAGCCAGTTGGCTCCTACTGATCCTTTTATAACAAACAAATAAATAATAGAAAAGCGACATATTATTTTTCCCAAGTGAAAATGATGGCCTGACCATTCAGTCTGTCTTGCTCTAAATTTCTTAAATTATTTGTTTACAAGAAAAAGAGCTTTTAAGTAAAAGAGCGTGTAGATACTTATATGAGAGAAGAGAGAAATTATTGTTTAAATCGAAAGCTGCTCACCAATGTGCTCCTTTTTCCCAAACTCCAGAAAGCATGTGAGAGAAACCCCTGTCAGTCAGTCTCATCAGATCTCTTTTTCTTTCAGGAGGAACAAAAATTACAAATTAAAGCCAAGCCTTCCAAAGGTAAGTGAAGTAAATCTTTATATGCTTTATATGAGGTGACCACTGCTAGGAGCTCAAGAAAACAAAGAATCCCTGTAATGGACAATGCTTGCCTATAAAACAGTAAATAGTTGATAGCTCTTCTTTCTGTGGCAGCACCTGCTGGATGTGAAGTCTCTGAAATATCTGACCAGCCTGACACTCCACGACCGCATCACCAAATCCCTGCTGCACCTGCACAAGAAGAAGAAACCACCCAGCATCAGTGCACAGTTCCAGGTGAGACAGCCATTCTTCAGTGCTTTGTCATTGATTGACTTTTTTGTTAAAACCCAGACTGCGAGCTCGTAGAACCACCACTTTTTTTTCAATGGGAGAATGTTTGCCTCTGCAATCTGGGTGCTTTACTGACAGATTTCACAGTAAATGCATGCCTAGGGATTCCAGTTTTACCTTTTAAACAGGTGTCTACCAGAGATGTATACTTGAGTCAAGTGACTTGGGATTCAAGTCAACTCAAGTCAGAATTTATGAGACTTGGGACATGACTTGAAAAAACCTGAAATTACTTAGACTTGTCAATCACTGACTTGTGACTTGACTTGACTTGCGGGTGTTTTACTTGGCATGACTTGGTGCAGGATTAAATCAAAAATGTTTGCAAAGTGCGAATGCGAAAGTTGCGGAACAGTCGCAGGAGGGAATCTCACAGCTCAGCTCCTCGCTGAATTAAATCTAAAATATGAGGACCTGCGAACGGGGAGGAGACGTGTTTTGCTAGTGTGGCTTCCGGGATGGGCGGGCAGTGCGAGAGACACCATGAGCCAATCACAGTGTCTGAAAATGAAGAGAAAACGGAGGCGGAAGAGCAGGACAGTCCTGCGAGAAACAGCGATGGGTCAATAAAGCAGAGAAACACAGCAATCTGGCGCTCCGTGCTGTAAATCCACAGCATTAATCTCCCCGCTGAGGCAGCTTCAGCCATGTCGTATATTGTGGCAAAAAGAAAACTGCTTCACTGAAGTCTATGCAAGTGTACACTCAGTATTTGTTACAAAAATGTATTAAAACAATACTAGTTTCAGTATGGTACTTTGCAAAAATATTTGTCAAACATATTTGCATATTTGTTCAAAATTTGTACTTTAATATGTTTGATATTTAACACTGATAGTCTTACATTGTTTCATGTGTGCATGTATTTATACAAAATGAACACAAACAAAAAACAACATTGTACACTTTTCTTTGCTAAAACTATTTTTGTTACATTGACTGTAGATGAGGTAGAGATTGCGACTTAAACTTGATTTGCGTTTATGCATCTAAAACGCCTTAAGCATATTTTATACATATATTTAGGAAAACTCAAGAAAGTGTATGCACAGTGTATTCAATAACACAGAGTAATTCAAATTAAATTGGACAACATGACCAGCCCTGTGCTTCTATAGTGTTAAATTATAAAGGTGAATCACGCAAGAGATCACAAACTGCAGGGTTACAGCCGCAAATGGAAAAACTAAACTTTGGATTCAAACTCGATTGGTAAGGAAATATTGTAGACAAGGAAAGGTTTTCTGTTTCATTTGCATGCAATGATTTTCTTACAAGGGCAGTGTGAGTAGTTTACAGTATCATTTGTGAGCCCAACACCCGTTTGCTGATTATAATGATTTTTTTTTAATATACATTCATATATATATATATATATATATATATATATATATATATATATATATATATATATATATATATATATATATATATATATTACTATTAACGTTACAGCATTGTTATACTGTAATATCAATGCCTTATTAAATTGTGTGGCACAACCACTTAAAGTGCCCGATTTAATCAACTAATGCCCATTGATTAACATATCAAATATTTTAATCGACTGACAGCCCTAATATATATATGTGTGTGTGTGTGTGTGTTATTTGTAATGGAATGTATGTTTTGTATTATTATTAGCAACTCTACGCTATCCAAAATGGAGATATAGAATATTTTGCTTTTGACAACTTAAAAAGAAAAAGATGTGAACAAAGTCTAATCAAGGCTAACTTACCAGTATACAAACTATTTATAAATATAAATGTATAATGTTTCATGTAATTACTGGCAAATATTTAACAGTAACATCAAAACACTAGAAGATCTGTGAAAGAGAGCAACCCCATGTATAAGTTACATGATATCTATGATTTGAGGTAAATGAAATGGGAGGTACCAGGAAATACCAGACTGAAAGGAAAATATGTATTTAATGTTTATTTAATATTTAATGAATGGCTTTTTCCAATTTACCACAGTTGTATGTGTACGAGACAGTAGCCGTAAACACTAGGGAAAACTCGCTTCTCTGGCTCTCCTCTCCTGTCCAGCTCCCTATCTGCTGTTCAAGGTTCCCAGTGACTTTGTAGATGTTGTCATGTGACTCCATCTTGCTCTCTGATTGGATACTTGTCCAGGGCGATTTCATGAAAATAGGACTCTGCTCTATTGCTTGAAATCGGATTTCTTGTAATTTTACAGGGAAATTTCGAGGAAATCCTGGGCTGCATTCAGATTTCATGGAAATTCATAGTGTATCGTGGCCTTTAGATACACATTCAATCTGTGGTGAGTGCGTTACTGCACATGCTTCTAGGGTACAGATACACTGTAAGAAAGGATACGTAAACAGATTTCGAGGCTGTATCTGGATGTGAGTGACAGTGAATGCTCAACTCGTGAACTGCTGTCTGATATATTTTAACAATATGTACGCTAACCTAATATAAATGGATACTGGCCGGCATTACCTTTGCCCTTCTGTTGGATATACCCATCTGGAATAAACTGTTTCTCACTGGTGAGAGCATTTTCTAATTTTAAAATAGAAAGGAACACAGCCCACCTTTCTGTTACGTGTAAATCTTTAAACTAATGCAAAATGTATCATGCATGGAAACACCCCCCTTATAGACTCACCTAAAAGATTATTAGGAACACCTGTTCAATTTCTCATTAATGCAATTATCTAACCAACCAATCACATGGCAGTTGCTTCAATGCATTTAGGGGTGTGGTCCTGGTCAAGACAATCTCTTGAACTCCAAACTGAATGTCTGAATGGGAAAGAAAGGTGATTTAAGCAATTTTGAGCGTGGCATGGTTGTTGGTGCCAGACGGGCCGGTCTGAGTATTTCACAATCTGCTCAGTTACTGGGATTTTCACGCACAACCATTTCTAGGGTTTACAAAGAATGGTGTGAAAAGGGAAAAACATCCAGTATGCGGCAGCCCTGTGGGCGAAAATGCCTTGTTGATGCTAGAGGTCAGAGGAGAATGGGCCGACTGATTCAAGCTGATAGAAGAGCAACTTTGACTGAAATAACCACTCGTTACAACCGAGGTATGCAGCAAAGCATTTGTGAAGCCACAACACGTACAACCTTGAGGCGGATGGGCTACAACAGCAGAAGACCCCACCGGGTACCACTCATCTCCACTACAAATAGGAAAAAGAGGCTACAATTTGCACAAGCTCACCAACATTGGACAGTTGAAGACTGGAAAAATGTTGCCTGGTCTGATGAGTCTCGATTTCTGTTGAGACATTCAGATGGTAGAGTCAGAATTTGGCGTAAACAGAATGAGAACATGGATCCATCATGCCTTGTTACCACTGTGCAGGCTGGTGGTGGTGGTGTAATGGTGTGGGGGATGTTTTCTTGGCACACTTTAGGCCCCTTAGTGCCAATTGGGCATCGTTTAAATGCCACGGCCTACCTGAGCATTGTTTCTGACCATGTCCATCCCTTTATGACCACCATGTACCCATCCTCTGATGGCTACTTCCAGCAGGATAATGCACCATGTCACAAAGGTCGAATCATTTCAAATTGGTTTCTTGAACATGACAATGAGTTCACTGTACTAAAATGGCCCCCACAGTCACCAGATCTCAACCCAATAGAGCATCTTTGGGATGTGGTGGAACGGGAGCTTCGTGCCCTGGATGTGCATCCCACAAATCTCCATCAACTGCAAGATGCTATCCTATCAATATGGGCCAACATTTCTAAAGAATGCTTTCAGCACCTTGTTGAATCAATGCCACGTAGAATTAAGGCAGTTCTGAAGGCGAAAGGGGGTCAAACACAGTATTAGTATGGTGTTCCTAATAATCCTTTAGGTGAGTGTATATGATATAGGCTGAATATACATAAGGTTGTAGTGAGTACGAGTGAGGATTAATATTTACTAGATAGTAGGTACTACTCCCACGAAAGATATGTTATGGCAGGAAACCATTTTTAAGACATCAAATAGTTTTCAGAACAACGAACAAAGCAACAGCAGAATAAACAAACGAGTGAATTAAACAAATAAGTTATGAATAAATACGTAAAACACATAATCAAAACACTGACACATTGCTGAACAAAATATAATATAAAATGACATTCAATAACAACATATTTTCTCTCTGTGCACGAACAATAGGCAACACTTCCTTTGTGTGGATGTTGGGTGCAACATGTAATTTATTACCCGCACTGTACACCTGTATTGTAGTTACTGTAGCAATAAGCAGTTACTTTCACTGGACACACAGAGCCGCGGAGGCTGTGAATAAACCTGGAGCTGCGCCTGTGCAAACCTGTGCCGATTGGACTTTCTTTCCACTTTGCCTTAACTGCGAGAGGCTTTAGATAACTACGAAGTTGTCTAAAACTAGAGGACCTGCAAGAGCATTTTCAGGTTGTTTTCTCACAGTTATTTTCTTGATTTAATACAGCGAAAATGTAACCACTCCCACTGTATTGTTGGGAGGGATTAACTACAACTTTAACCAGCCGCTAATGGCAAACTACACAACTGTACATCATTGGATTTACTTTAAAATTTAGAAGAGAGTAGCATGTAACTAAACATGAAAGCGCGACTGAGTACACTTGTGTAGTTTTCTAGTAGTGGCTGTGTGAAAGTTGTGTTTTATTCTCTCCTGCAAGAAAGGAGCTGCGAGAAGGTTGTTTTGCGGTGCAAATCGGGTCAGATTTCGCAGACATGTGCTAATGCTTCTGCAAGCATCTCGCAGTGCGAAAATTTTTGATGTAATCCTGTCCTTGAAAAATTAAACTCACTTTTCTCATTTTTATGTTGTTTTTGTACATTTTTTGTTACATTCAAATGGATGCACGGCAGTCAACAGATGAATACGGCTCTAATTGTGTCAGGGCCTATCATACTGTGTGTCCTTGGGCACAGACTCTCACCAAAGACACTAGAGAGCCGAATTGTGTGGTCACTTTGTAGGCACTAGTGTATGCAAATTAACTTCCTGTTCCTAACCCAAAAATCCCCATCATTTTTCCCCATAGAGATTCAGAAAAATCACTCAAATAACACAGTCTTAGGCCATCTTATACATTTTGTTGTGGAAGTTACCCTCTTTCAATACATTCAGGCCATTATAGGTCTTGAAGCACAAACTTACTGACAGCAAGGAAAAGCTAACAAAATGCGAACTTTTAGAAGAACGTGACTACAGCACAGGCGCATGCCTGTTACGTCTCCTCCACTAGCTAACGCATCCTTGCTGTCCCAAGCACGATCACCTAGCTAGCTAAGCAGCAACTTTCTACATTCTAGATCAATTGGGTAGTGTTTATTTTAGTAGTTAGCTTGCCAGTTATCTAAAGTTGCTAAAATGCTAAAGTTGCTTAAAATATTTATCAAAATGTATCACCTGCCTCTCAGCTCAGCCAGTACCTCACAATGTGTGAAGCACAAAACAGCCTCCTCTTCTGGGCTATGAATAGGAAAACTCTGCTATCACTCTTTGTGTGGCAGTGAGAGCATTATCTGTACCAGCAACAAGTGCACCTTATTGAGCAGGTTTTCAACCATGGTGGACTAATTCTACAACCACATCGTGCATAGATGAGTGACAGGGTTCTGTCCAACTTGATACATTCCAAGTGCAATCCTCTGTAGTACAAGTACAATACTTCATTGATGGATGAAGACATCTAGCAACATGGTTGATGTTCTTCTACTTATGTTCGAAGTAAGGCTTAGTAGTAGGAGTGTGCATTTTCTGTTTTGGACCAAAAAGAAAACCCATATTCATATTTTGTCCCATAATTCACCAATATATATAGGGAACCAACTGTGTGTGTGTGTGTGTGTGTGTGTGTGTGTATGTTTGTATATACACCGATCAGCCATAACATTAGGACCTCCTGCCTAATATTGTGTAGGTCCCCCTTTTGCCACCAAAACAGCCCTGACCCGTCGAGGCTTGGACTCCACTAGACCTCTGAAGGTGTGCTGTGGTATCTGGCACCAAGACGTTAGCAGCAGATCCTTTAACTCATGTAAGTTGCGAGGTGGGGCCTCCATGGATCGGACTTGTTTGTCCAGCACATCCCACAGATGCTCAATTGGATGCACTGTGTGTTCTGACACACGCAGTTTGAGCTACAGTAGCTCGTCTGTTGGATCGCATCACACGGGCCAGCCTTCCCTCCCCACGAGCATCAATGAGCCTTGGCCGCCCATGACCCTGTCGCCGGTTGACCGCTTTTCCTTGCTTGGACCACTTTGATAGGTACTGACCACTGCAGACCGGGAACACCCCACAAGAGCTGCAGTTTTGGAGATGCTCTGACCCAGTCGTCTAGCCATCACAATTTGGCCCTTGTCAAAGTCGCTCAGATCCTTACGCTGCCCATTTTCCCTGCTTCTAACACATTAACTTTGAGGACAAGATGTTCACTTGCTGCCTAATATATCCCACCCACTGACAGGTGCCATGATAACGAGATTATCAGTGTTATTCACTTCACCTGTCAGTGGTCATAATGTTATGGCTGATCGGTGTATATATATATATATATATATATATATATATATATATATATATATATATATATATATATATATATATATATATATATATATATATATATATATATATATTTATTATTATTATTATTATTTTTATACTATTGCACATTATTTTGGTGATATATGGACAATAACAATGTTTTTGATATCCTGCTTTGTTATGTATTGTATTACTTAAAGTAGAAAGAAGATCATAAGTGGTAATTCATTATAAAAGAGACTTGAAGACTCGACGCTCAAAATTGAAGACTTGAGACTTTACTTGTAGTTCAATGACTTGAGTCTTACTTGAGACTTTCTTAATACTGACTTGGGACTTACTTGGACTTGAAGCAAAGAGACTTGGGACTTGTTGACATCTCTGGTGTCTCCTCTCACCTCTACTTCCATAAGCAAATAGGGAGTTTGAAACATAAATTAAGAACTATAATGCCTTAAATACTAATTGACACTGTTTCTAGGTAATAACAATTGTTACATTATAAAGCATTTGTGACTTCGCCATTTGGCTAAATTACTGCTCTATAAACCCTTCTTTTCCAGTGTTTCAAACATGTTGATCTCATCCCTGTATCCTGTGAGTTGAGAATTATGTAATTCTCCTTGACTCACGCAATCTCACAACCTCTGCGGTTGTCCTTTTCACACTTGTTTTAAGAATTAAAGAGAACCTCTTTGTTTCGTTTTTCTTTTTTATACCAAAAAGAGTTCTGGATTCGTATTCCCCATGAGTCTCAATATCTCCAAGACCCCACACAACCTCTCAGTCAGCATCGGTTTCCACAGTGTTTGAAATGGAACAACCTAATCTTGCTCCATTGTGCTCTGGGAAACTTCTGTGATGAGGGTGTGTTTTACTACAATGCCGCCAGAATTAAATCAGCACCAGCAAAAGCTGGTTGCCTTGTTTTTGTTGGAGGCCTGGGTAGCTAATCTATATTAAAATCCTTCCAAATACATTAATTCATGTAGTCATGTCTGCCCTTTTAATTAAAATATTTTGCAGGCCAAATATAACTAATCATTTAAACTTTATTACTACATTTATTTATTTTTCACAGGGTTAAAATATTGCCTCTGTGGAGGAATATAAGTGTAGAAACAGCCAGTTAAGAATTATTAACTTCCACCTTCCAATTAAAATAAATAAAAGTTTCAAAACAAAATGAAGACTTGAAGTAATGCCTTCTTGGCTTCCCATGATTTTTTCAAATATGTTGTGTTCAGTGGTGTGTTTTTGATAGGGTGTTATTTTTGCATATAGACAGTAATAATAGGGAGCACATAGAAGATGGGGAAAATGAGATCTGAAGCTTGGCTGGCATAACCTGGAATAGAGCTGCTTGTGATCCAAACAAGTGGAAATATCTTGGGGAGGCATTCATCCAGCAGTGGATTGACAAAGGCTGATGATGATGATGAATAGGGCTTAAAGTATTCCCATCCACATTTGGACCCTGGGAACTAACACAAGTACATTCCTCGGCCATTCTAAATTAAGTCAAGAAAAGCACTTTATCAGAGAAGAAAGGGAGCAGTAAAGATTTTGTGTGTGTGTGTGTGTATATATATATATTATACCACTCTCCATCCCGTAGCAAAAATCCCATCCAAAGCTGTTGATGACTTCATCCCATGAAGTCACCCCCACATCCTGTTATGAACTCTATTCCGTTAATCTCTTGAGTGGGAAAGTGAATTCATGATCACCAAAATAGCAGCATATCCTCCACAAGCAATAGCCATTCTCATACAAGGGAAGAAATGAGGTTCAGGTGGTGCTAGTGGTGCAATGATGTGTCCTTTAATACACTCTCCAATTCCCTCCAGAGGAAATGGACACACGCTGAAGCTGTAGGTCAGTTTGCTTCATATTATTCCTGTTTAAATCCTCTTGAAAACACTAGTACTACTCCCAAAAGGACTGTGTTTATTTGTGCCCTGGAAACTAGTGTGGCAGCTGCTTTACTAAATTGGGATTTTTATAATCTGAGGGATATGTGGTTAAGAAAAATGCAACAACATGATTCATAAATGAAGCCTTTTCGTCTCCCTTGTTTGTTTAAACTGCTTAACACAATAATATTTTACATTTCACTTTTGTGACATGGTTGGAGAAGATCAAGGCAGGGTGTATAAAGCCATGCTTAACATTGTTTTCCATTTTGTTTGTTTTTCTCCCTCCTCCTTCTTTCTAGGCATCTCTTACTAAACTGATGGAAACACTGGGTCAGGCTGAGCCCTACTTTGTCAAATGTATCCGTTCCAATGCAGAGAAGGTAAAGGAGCTCTATGACAACCTACACCCCACTTCACACTCTTTAAGATGCCCGAGAGCAGCTGTCAGTCAGTGTCTGTTTTTGTTTTGTCTTCTTGCTTTTTACAGTCAGTTGATGGTAGTCCCTTAATTAAAATCAACAAATTAACCAAATTGTAGTTAAACTATTTAGTTTATTTGCTTGCTTCATGGCTTGAACCAGCCTGTTTTGTACCAAACTCCATCCATATATTTTATTTTTTTTTTGATCACTCCAATGCAGCTTCCCCTGCGATTCAATGACAGCCTGGTGTTGAGACAGCTACGCTACACAGGCATGCTGGAAACGGTCAGGATTCGACAATCAGGCTACAGCATAAAATACACTTTTCAGGTGAGTTTTGGCTTTTTACCTAGAGTTCTAGTGTTGCTTATCAGAGTAATGAGTAATGAACATTTGGAAAGATTTCAAACCAAGCATAATCATTGAATTGTTGAATTTTTCATTTTTTATTTTTTACTCAAAAGCACTTCCTTAATAATAAAAACACAAAATACATACAAAGTGTAACTAATGAGAACATCAAGTGATCCTTGTGTATAGGGTGTGTAGTGGCTGAAATTATTTCCTGTTTTCCTCAACTTCTTTAGTCAACAGCCGATTTCTAAATCCAAGAGCCTGAATCATTGTTTCCAATTGCACTGGAAACATGCACTGTTTGGGATGCGATCAATGTACTCTACAGGCCCTATTTAGCAATGTTGCCAATCGCAAAACAATTTTTCAGACCGTAAAGACAAAAGTCTGTATGTGTGGACCATGTCTTCTGTCCACTGGCTCATAGCAACATACTGTGGGCCATATGCAGGCACGATTTAGACAGTTGTAACAGGTATTGCAATATTGCACATGACATAGTCTTTCCTCCCTAATGCACAGCACCTTGAACTGGTCTCTTGCTGTGATTGAGTGAATTGGAAAGTGTTGATTCTAATGGTTGTAACACCCTTCAGTAGGTTAGCAACATAATTCTGGCTGTGTGTGTGGTATTATATAGCTCTCCGTGTATGTGATGTTGAACCTTTTGAATGCAGTCACTTTTGCCCTAGAGAAGAGCAACTACACACATATTTGCCAAAAAGGGCCCAGTGCCCTTTTGCCAACACCCTTAATTGTACCATTCATAAAGTCAGCTATTGTAGACTGCATAAACTGCACACTTTTTCCAGAGGGTTTGGCAGGGAGTTTTGCCCACAATTTTCTTTCAGGGGAAATTAGAACTCTCATGTGCTCTCTTGGTCTGACACAGCTCCTTTAATTTGATGAAGGGTAACAATCCTTTGAAGACTGAGTATGAATCAAAGCAGACCCCCTCAATTCATTTTCTTTCAGTTTAACAGCTGAATTCATGGGTGGTTTGCAAAATATTGCTTTTTGCTAAATTGTCCAGTATAATTTCCAGACTTCCAGCACAATGCGGGTTCTGAGTATAAATGGCTGAATGATGTGCTCATCCTGTAAACACTGTGGTGTCCTCAACAACCGGCTCTCAGAACAGAGGTGCATTATTGTTAATAATGAAGCCCCAATAATAATTATATAAACACAGCATCTATTTCCCAACCCGCCCCCTGCAGTCTCAGCCTGGAGCGGAATGGAGCCCGGGGACTGTTGAGCTCATTGTCTCTGTCAGCCCCGCTTTTCTTCCTGAGACAGCATGTGTTAGTGAGCTGCATGTTTACTCAGTGATGTCAGGCAGCTGTAACATTTCGAGTATGTGTTTAAAAACCACATGTGTCCAGATAGCAGCCATTCAATACAAATATAAATTATAGGGGGGGAAAGAAATTGCCCCCCCTGACACACACACAGACTCACACAAGACTCTTTGACAAGATATGTACCGATTGTGATACAATGTCCCCCTTTGTATCTCTCTTTTCTCTTGTCAGGATTTCGTTGATCACTTCCACGTGCTGTTACCAGATGGCACCAGTGCCACACCGCAGTGTATACAGGATTTCCTTTGCCAGTTTGACCTCACGTCAGACAGCTATCAAGTTGGCACTACAATGGTACGTACAGACATTGGAATCTAGTAAACTCTTCATTATTTCTTAAGCGTGTCTTTGCAGCAAAGGGATGATCTACTATGAAATTGGATAAAGATAACACGCTCCAGGTGCCAGATAATGTATTCTTACAGAAGTGCCATTTTCTACCTGTCTCCAGGTATTTAGACTGTTAAACCTGGTTGAGCATGACATACATTCAAAAGATATTTGCCACATAAGAATGGGGGGTTATCAGACAAGTAAGGACAGCATTATACACCCACACTCCTCGCCATCCCCAATTAGAAGGCTGGGAGTTGAAACACATCAAAGGGGTGTCCAAAACTTGTGCAGCATGATCTCACAATGCTGCCATAGAATTCGGCATCATTCCTTTCAGATGGCATTGCCCCCCCAAGCTGGAGTGTAATCTATCATTAGTGCCCGGTGCTTTACATTCCTCAAGTTATTTGGAGGTGGCCAGTGTTTGCTGTTGTGTATATCTGACGTGGTCTCGGGACGCCCCAGGTATTCATGAGAGAGGTGGAGCGGCAGAGGCTCCAGGACCTGCTACACCAGGAGGTGCTACGGAGAATCATCGTACTGCAGCGCTGGTTCAGAACCCTGCTGGAGAGGAGGCACTTTGTCAACATGAAACAGGCAGCCGTGGCTATCCAGGTGGGTTTCACTCCTTCAGCTGCCCTCACCAGAGCTGTGCCCTCTGAAGGCCAGCAGCACGCATGGGGTTACTCTTCTCATAGGTTCTTGCTTTTATTTTGGCAGATCCTCTTACTCCTGTTGTGTGAGATTCTACGTATGTTGTAGGTTGTTCTTAAATATACGGTATGCATTCATGGTAAATTCAAGTATAGTATGAATTATGGGGTGATTATTGTAAGAATTCAAATTTTAATAAGACGTAACATTTTTTGTGTTTTTTTTAGCCAAGCAGTTTCTTTGGGATGTTGAAGAAAGTCCCCATTCACTGTCTAAATAACAGATAATAGACATTGTAACTCTTTCTTCCTTGAATCTCTGCAGCACTGGTGGCGCAACTATAGATTGAAGCAGGCAGCTGATGAAGCCGGTCCGGACCCAACCGTCCAGCAGGGGGCGGCAGTATACCTACAGGCGGTGTGGCGGGGCTACAGGGAACGCCACAGATACCTGCTATGGAGGGATGCCGCTGTGCTACTCCAGAGGAGCTGGCGGCGCTGCTGCTGGAGGAGGGCGGAGGCCGCAATCACCATCCAGACTGCGTGGAGAGTCTGCAGAGACAGGGCCACCTACCACACTCTCCGGCACCAGACAATTCTCCTTCAGGCAGCTTGCAGGGGGTTCCTGGCACGACAGAGGTAATCAAACTCGTGGCTCCTCAAGTTTGCTTTTTCTTATGATTTTAATAAGACACTAAAATATGTTTGACTTTTTAAGTAAGTGTTTTCAAAAACATCTCCAACATATGAAAGAGAAAAAAGGTTTCAAAAAGACCTAACACATTTGCTGAGGAAAAACAATAGCTAAAAACAGGTTGCATTCAGTAGGAAAAGGGTATGTTTTGTCAATTTATTTGAATTATTTTTTAATTATTTCATTATTATGACTGTAAATATGGTAAGTTTGTAGTTGTCAGGTTAGGTATTTTCTGTTAGTTAAATGGTCCCAGTCGCCATTATAGTGAACTTTTATAAACAGTAATGTGTATAAACACACAAATAACATTTCTATTTTGTATAATTATATATTTTATTAACAAGATAAGAACATAGAATCTGAGTTAATCACCATACCTTGGACTTGGCTATGGTTTTGCGTTTTCAATTGGCCAATTTCACTCTGCAGTTCTTACTATTTGTTTTATTTTTTATTAAACCAACATCAAATATTGAATGAAACTGTGAATAAATGAATAAGTAATATGATTACATATCATGCATACTCCAAATCAGGTGTAAATTGTAATAAATTCCTCTGGGCCCAGGACATTACATCTCTATTTTAGTCACTGGTACTACTTGTTATGTCATGCAGGAACAGAAGCTGGCAGATGAAACAGCCTGAAACAGCTCTGGGTTTTATCCATTGAAGCTGCCTAGAGTCCCATGAAATATTTGGTTTCTCACCCCTCCACCACAGTAATGCAATGAACTCTAATCCCATCTTTAAAGATGTTTCTTGTAACTTCAATTCTATTTTGTTTCTGTTTAGGTTTAGATATCTCAAAGAGCAGAAGCTGAAAGAGAGTCAGCTTCAAAATGGACAGATAAGTCCAGCACTCGAGGAGGAGGCTTATGGAGACAAGGACATCACAAAGATCATGGGTCTGGATCCTAGTCGGTGGGAGGACAGTTCTTATGAAGAGCGGGAAAGGTTTCTACGGAGACGCAGCTCAGCGCAGGAAGGTTCTCAGGATGAATTGGGCAAGGAGAGCCCCTCAGACCTGCATGAGTCCACTGTGGAGGAAAAGAGTGAGGAGAGTGGAGCTGGCACCATGTCAGAGGTCGTGGTGAGAGAGAGGCCTAAGTCACTGGATGACCCCAACCAGAAGAAAGTGGTAAGGGCCAAGAGAGAGAGCCGAAGAATGAGAGAGCTTGAACAGGCCAAGTTTAGTCTTGAGCTACTAAAGGTGAGGTCTACTAGTGGGGTGTCTCCGTCCGAGGAAAGGCGGTGGTCTACTGAGCTGATTGCAGAGAGCCTGCACTCACCTCAAGGCACTCCAGACAGTGAGAGCTCAAGGGGGAGTTTTGAGTTGCTTAGCATTGATGACTACCCCAAAGGTAAGCCAGAATCAGAGGAACTTGGTTCTCCGTCCACATTACCTGAGCAACCAGAGCTCTTTTCCAGTAGCCCAAAGTTGACTGATAGGTTCCCAGGCCCAGCAGGATCCCTGATTTCAAATGATCTGTCCACTAGCCCCAAGAAAGACCCTTTGAGTCTGACCTCCCTACCTAAGATGGAGAACAGCCTGCCCACTTTCTACGTCCCACAGCACGAGAGCTCCTCTGTCGTCCGCAAGTCCAATGAGGACTCCACTGCTGGGAGGCCAGAGAGCATCGCTACACTGCCAAAGGAACGGAAGGAAGTGTCCCGCAAGCCCGTGGTTGTGGTGATCAGCATGCAGAAGGACACATTGCTGGACCGCAGTCAGGCCCCAGCACCGGAGCTCCGAGACAGCGCAGCTCAAACGATGGAGCCTCTTCCTCTTGGGCCTAGGAATGCTGGCAACCTGGCCGTTCTGGAGAAACTGGAAAAGCTGAACAAGGACAAGGTGGAGCAGCAAAAGCAGCAGCAGCAGCAGAATGAGAAGGAGATGATGGACCAGATTCGCCAGCAGAAGGAGATCCTGGAGAAGCAGCGCAAGTACTTTGCTCAGTACGAGAGGGACCTCTTTGAGAAGCACCGTGGGGAGGCCTTGCAGAAGATTGAGAAGAGCCGCCAGAGCGGTGCCACACAACCCCAGGATGCTACAGGCACCGGGTTAAAGAGGCTCCCTTCTCTCCTGGACACTCAGGGACCACTGGAGTCCTCGACCAAAGCAACAGACCTCTCTCCTTCTCTGGTGGACATCCACATCGTCTTACCATCAGAGCCTGGGAGTAAAGAGCCGACACGCCCTGCTTCCAAAGAGCGCCCTTTGAGTATGTTTCAGGACAGGACTGTACAGGACCTGTCAAAGGTAGGCGGCTGGACACCCAAGCTTACTCTGGAGACTCAGGACACTGGTGCCAGGAATGAGAGGCCAAGGCAACACAAGAAACTCCCCAGTCAGACCATTGACATCAGCATGACTGACAGGCCTACTTCCATCTTCTTTTCACCAAAGGACAACAAGGTCACATTTACCAAGTGAGTGCTGAGCTTAATCTGTTTTATTTTGTTCTTCCAGTTACAAAACAAGCTGCTTCTGGATCGTGTAAATGTCTAATTGATCTACGCTTTGGTTTGTCATGTGTGAACTGGGTCTTTTAAGTGCCCGTTCAATAATAAACCTGAAATACCTTCTGGTATTCAAAAAACAAATGCGTTTCAGGTCTGATAAGGAATCTGCCAATCAAGAGAGGTCTATGGCCATCCAAAAAGATGAAGTTTCCTCCAGCACCAAGCCTTCAAAAATCTCTGGGCATAAAGGGCATGAGGTGAGTGGAAATGTATTTTTGTCAGGGAAGACATGTTGGCATTTATTAATGACTCATTCCTTATGTTGACTTCAGGAACACAATGTTGGTTCTTACAGAGGTAGGTGGAGAGGCAAACTCTATTTGGGGTGGACAAAATATTGTAAATCAAGCAAAGAGAAAAGCTGTCTGTGGACTGGAGGGACATACTTGTCAGTACAACCTGCTTAAGAATCTTTCTTGTCTGAAAGCAGTCCTGTCGCATTGTAAGAAAGCAAGGCCAGTGCTCTAACAGGGATTTCGGTCAAAAGCACAGCCTCCAAAGAGCTTGAACACGTAAGCAGGGCTGAACGATATCAAGACAGATGTCCCAAGTCTGAGTCCAAAAATCATCCAAACCACAGTTTTCAGGTTCTTAGGAAGTTTTTTAACACAGCAGACATTAGGTCATTTAATCGTTTTCATATGGTTCCTGATGTGAAAATTTGTGTTTTTTGTTATGTTTGTTTTTTTCATTGAATGGTAATCAACTCAAGTTTAATTCAAATTTATTTTTTCTTTTGAACCATTTCTTCCTAAGAACTTCATTAATTGGTTACGGCTGGTCTTGGACTTAGGCACATAGGATCGGCTTTAACTTAATCTCTGAATCCAGAGATTTCTTCCTGCAACACAGGTTTCAGCTACATGCACTGTTAATAATAATAAGTCCAGAGGCAAAAAGAGATACAAAATCAGATACACTGGTCTCTTTCCCCATTTGTTTGACTTGATGTGATCAAGTCCCATATTATTTACAAATGGTGAAAAAGAACAGATATAAGCCTAAGCAGTGTGAACTTGAAGAGTGAGCAAGAGAGTGTAAGTACAGAGGGAAAGTACAATGAGGCTATTAAAGGAATGCAAGATATCTCTTGGACCCATTTACACTTATTCTGTAATTACATTTTCAAAACATCCATAGAATATTCTTTTTAAATATTTGTATATTTATATTTAATGTAGCAATACTCTAAAAGCGACTGATACTTCATTGCATACTGTAGTTGAAGTACTTTGATAGTACTTTGATTGGCTTAAAGCCCAAATAGCACACATTTGGCAGCAGGGATGGAGTCAACAGAGCAGAATGACTTTTCAGGATCTTCACATATTCATTCCATAGTTGCCTGAACTAGAACCTTTTAGATCTGGAATGACCTGAATCACTAAAATAAAGCAATTTCTGAAGTTAAATTTCCCCTTTTGGAATTAATTTGATTATATTGATTTTAATATTTTGTATGAACTTAGAGTAAATGTCTTGGTCCAGTTCAGCCCGGCATGGCTGTGTATCCCTGTGATGGCTTTCTTTGTTGTGACAGTCGCTCCTTAGCTGTTGCTCTGTGTATTGTGTGTGGCTTATATATTTGTGCATTTTATTAGCCTTGTATGTTTATGACTGTTATGCGAGTGTGTGTGGTTATATACATATATATGGTTATATATATATATATATGATTGTTTATATATATAATATATATGTGTGTCTATATATATTTATTTGTTTGTTTGTTTGTTTATTAACACACACACAAACACACATACACACACACATATATATATATAGTGTGTTTTTATATATACATGGTGGTAGAGAGGGGTGTCTAAGGGCCCTACCTTTGGAGCTGGGCTCTATGACAAGACTGAGTGCTGAAGCAAGGAGGTTTTTACCTGTGTTGTTATTATTTGGTTAATTAGGTTGCCAGACCAGGCCATAAAAAGAAAGCCCGCATGGCGCGGACACGCTCTGATTTCCTGACCCGCGGTACAAACCCTGAGGGGGAGGGGGAATCGGAGGAAGATGAGTATGATGAGACCCCCATCACGCCCCCTCTCTCCCCCAGCCTGCCCCACCCCGAGCATGACACTGAGGGGAGCGGAGTACAGGCTTGTCACAGTGACTCCGAAATGGTAATTCAACCAGCCAGACCACACCCAGAACCAGCAGGCCTTCTCTGGGTGTGACGCTCACAAATGGGAGCATCTCTTTATTGCTAACCCCTTCAGCACACCACCTGGGTAGAATTGCAATACTGACAACTAAAACCGCTTCAATACTCCAGTTTTTTATTTTACTTTATTTTTATTTTGTTCTTTCACTGTACTGTAGTTGGGGAAACACCTTTTGAAAAAACGGCCTGAAGTGTATTATTTTAAGGCCTGGATACTGACAAGCTTAACCCTTTCTGCACTTCCTATTGTTGTGAAATTTGTCATGAAATGGTAATTTAGGAGATAAATAGTACATACATACATCACAGTATAAGTTGCATATATTGTTGATTTGTTTTACTTGTTTATAGTTAAAAACAGGTACGAGCCTTTATATGAAAATATAAAATTGGAAAACTGAAAAAATGAACATTTTGAATGTTTTAATTATTTTATGTTGAAGTACCTCTGTGTCACATTGAGGATTGTGGTATAGAAAGGGTTAAAGGCCAAGCTTAATTATGTGTATAATGAACAACATATTTCAAAACAGGAATATGTATAATGGAGAAACACTGAATATTTAGTGCTTTCCAAAAACATTTTCTTGATACAATCCATATGGCTCCATTAAATGAGACTATTATACTTGATTATGCTGCTTTTTAATACCAAAGCAGGGTAACATCAACCAAAACATGTCCAAGCTGGTGTTTGATCAGCAGCAAAAGTCAGACGATCACAAAGCTGGATTCAAAATCGTGTTTTCCCCTGTGAGTGAATCTCTAGCCACGTTATCGCACTTGCACTGGATATTGTGATCGCTGGCTGGTTTGGACGCCACTGCCCAGCCAGCAGGGGGTCACCTGAAATGGCGGAATAATTTCACCTCATTCATAACCAAGACCACAAACGAAATTCACCTCTTTCATTAGAGCCTGGTTAACAACCAATCATTGCATGCAGTAGCTTGTAACAGTCTTCTTGGGGCACACTTGATTTCCTTCTTTACCTCACCGTTAGCGCTGTGCACATCCATCGCCACTCTGTGGTCTGGGCTCCATTGGTCTCACGTGTCGTCTGGCACGCTCACTTCAGTTTCACCTCTACCTAATTGTGTTGATTTACTCACATTCCGTACTGTGATTTTTCACGTTAAGATTGGCTTTAACTTCATATTTCACTTGCTGTGTTTTGTATTTGCTAAATAATACCTTTTTGTTCACACAGGTATAAACTCTGACACTGATCTGCAGAATGTTCCAAAAATAGTCACAGAGTCATAGAATTAATGAGAGACAAAAAGTAAACCAGTCACTGTTTCATGGCAGACCTTGAGTGGTTACGGTCTATGTTTTGCAATGCAGAGAATGATACAGTATGTCACATTGACATTAGATCTTCAATTGCCCAGGCATCTATAAACCCACTATGACAACAGCGTCTCCTCTTTTTCTTACACCCAACTACATTTTTTAAAACACCAAAAAGCATTTTTTTGAGAAGACTTAACCAAAGGCAACAGTAAATCCACATAGCATGTTAAAAAACTTGAGAATAGAAGGAAGGCAGTCGAAAGAAAAAATTAAACCAATGTAGATGAACTGTGAGTCTTTTCAAGGTTTTACAGAATTTGGTTGCTAATGGAAACTATAAAATTATAGATTTATACTTATGAGGCTTCATGCCACATGTCAAGTCTGAAACTAGAATACATGTATAGGTATTTAATTTGAGTTGACCCATTAAATATTAATTTCTTAGATGTGTGCCTTTCAGATTGTTTATTTTGAGGGAGATGAGACAAGTTTAGTTTTAAAAATCAGTGACGACTGAGAAAGACAGAAATGCGTTTGTTTGAGTATATTTGGCTTATAGCATAGTGGAAACTATTTCCTTTTATAATACATCACTTAGAAACATTGATGTATGTAGCCAGAGCAACTTCAAATAATTGAGCACTGGAAATGTGGGAATCCCAAAATCTGTCGTTTTCAGACTAAAGGGATATAATTGATAGTGTCACCACAGCAGTCCTGCCCACAGAAACTCCTTAGTCTCTTAGTAGCTGAAAGCCTCAGTCAAAAGTAATTTTACACTGCCATCTACAGGCCTGAGATTTTGTTCTGCTTTGTTTTGTTTTTGGATAAAAAAAAAGAAAAAAGAAACAAGCTCCCAAATGTCCTGCATTCAACAACAGGACAGCTTATTACTGTCTGAGATGTTTTACTCCTTAAGAACTGTTGGAACTAAAATACAATAGAGTCGAGTCTAGCTTAAAGAAAATGTGCTGTTATTGATTTAGAAATACTTTACTTTGTGGTAATGGCCCAGGCCAATACAGAAAAGTGAATAGTCAAAAATGATCGCAGCTACAGAAAGATGCTTCACTGTGGTGATACATTCATGAACCCAATCCTTAAAAAGGTGAAAAAAATCTGAAAATGCAGTGTAACTGCTGCTTCACTTATCTTATCCTCTCTGTGCCAGGCGAGTTCAGCCACAGTTCAGTTAACGGTGTCTGGCCAACTAAACTGGGAAGTGTGCTGAGAAGACACGCAGTGGCAGACGCCTCTGGGTTTTACGGAAATAGCTGCCAGGGCATTTTTAAGAGTGCCAGGAAAGTGCTTAATTGTTGTCTTTCTTATCAACCATGAAGTCTGACTCTCTGTGGTGAGAATCCAGTATCGGGAGATTCTCACCTGTTTAGCAGGTCCTGAAAGCCTAGTTTTTAAATCTTTAGATTTGGAGAGTGTAATCCCAGTATTTTTCTGAAAGAAAGTTGTTTGGGACACATTGAGAAGCATTTAATCTGAAAATGTTTTAGTTTTTAGTTTTCTGTGACTCCCAGAGTTTGAGACCAGTGTGGCAGCACCTCTTCATCTCTTACTTGTATCAGGTGTTGCCTTTTTGATTATTTTAATATCTCGTGCCAATGTGTTGAACTTTTAGCCGTCCTCATATACTGAAGATCAGAAGAAGATGCACAAAACCATGTCCTCTGGAGATCTGGGCAAGGTGGACAGCATTCGGAAGAATTCCCACTCGGACGGAAGGTAAACAAATGACCGATCAGACACAGTCCTACAGTGTGTATATAATTATTATAAATTATACTTTAAAATGTATTTCATTTTCCTGATGAACAAGGGCCAGTTGTGGGGAATGGGAGTTAGGAGAAGGTAAAGTATTTATTCCTTTTCAATGCATTGTAATAGTGTTTTCCCTTCATGCAGGTGTCTGTGCCAAAATGGTCACAATCCCAATATGTTTATCAGAATATTTCTTGAAAATGGTTTCTTGTTGTTATTCATCCATCTGATGTGACAGTGAAGGCAATTGTATTGCACTGTACTTTTTGTAATGTTATGCTGTTTTTCTTAAATAACTGAAACTGATGTTATGTCAGCCCTGACAGGAAGTATTCCATAACATGTTTGCAGCTGCATATCTATGCTGGCTGTGCATCTGCTTTGAGCGGTTGAGTGTTAGACTAGTCTGAGCTCATGTCTCCGTCTTGCGTTCGGCAGGGTACGGAAGATGCGTTTCTGGGGGAAGGCAAAGCAGGGTGACAAGAAGCCACCCCGAGAGAAGCTGGCAAGTGTGGGAGACCTGCAAGAGCTGCACAGGGACGCAGATGCCCTGGACTCTGGACTGCAGATAGGCGAGGGTACGTGTACTCCCCTGACACTCCACTCTATGCTCTTGATAAAGAATATAGATCGAAACGTTTTTTACAGAACTTTGGTTTATTGCATTGTGATGAACAGTTGATATAAAGAAATACAAGGCATTATTCTGTGGCCCATTCAACATGAAACTGCCTTGTGCTCGTGGCTCATGTGAGTGTAACTCAGAGCTGTCTCCCAAGCAGGACAGGAGCACATGACGCCCCCCCGTAGCCCGGACTTGGCCACAGAGCGAGGGAAGGAGTTCAAGGAGAACAAGGAGCCGTCCCCCAAGGTGAAGAGGCGGCGCAGTGTGAAGATCAGCAGTGTGGCTCTGGAGCCGGCCCAGTGGCAGAATGACTCCCTGCAGATTCTCACCAGCGCTGGGGACTACAAGAGCATGAACGAGTTCCTCATGAAGAAGGTGAGTGGTCCTGCCAGAGGCACCCCCAGGGTCCTACTGCAGCCTGCTGTGTCTGTCCACTAGGGCATGAGAAAGTTTGAATAACATCATCTTCATCTTGCAGATCAATGACCTGGACAATGAGGACAGCAAGAAAGACACTATGGTGGACGTGGTCTTCAAAAAGGCTCTTAAAGAGTTCCGCCTCAACATCTTCAATTCCTATTCCACTGCCCTCGCTGTGAGTAGATATGATATCGCTTCTTCTAAAGCTGGGATGACTAAGATTGTCTACATTAAAAAAAAATGTTTACACTGCAAATTAGATCTCACTGGTCAAATTGATTGTCACTGCTTTCACCTGAAGAATAGAGTAAATAATGACATGGAATGACGCTGTTGTCATAGTGGGTTTATATATGCCTGGGCAATTGAAGATCTAATGTTAAAAAACAGTTAAAAAATATTAATTTTGTAGTTTATATAAGTCATACCTGAAAACAAGGTTTATCACAGAAGTGACACTAATATACATGTGTAAGCCTACTCTATGGAACTTCATTGAAAAGCTGTTTACCGAGTCAAATGTGGGCTGGTCTGAGATGTTTGTACTGGACCCTGCTTACATGATCCCCTGTGATGTTGCAGATGGATGATGGGAAGAGTATCCGCTATAAGGACCTGTACGCCCTGTTTGAACACATTCTGGAGAAGACCATGCGCCAGGAGCAGCGGGACTGGAGCGAGTCGCCCGTCAAGGTCTGGGTGAACACCTTCAAGGTCTTCCTGGACGAGTTCATGACTGAGTACAAGCCTCTGGACAGCACCGTGAGCAAGGTACATGCAGTGCATAGGTCACGCCTCTTTGACACTAACAGACACACACACACACACACACACACACACATACATGATTGTCAAATACAAAGCCAGTCTTTGCCTCTGCTCAATGAGTTGTCTCACTGTCCTGTTGTTCCCTAGGTTCCCAAACCAGAGCGCAAAAAGAGGAGGAAAAAAGACACAGATATTGTAAGTATGCGGCGTACAGTGAGGCGTTTTTTGATTTAGTAGTTTTCCCCCATTTAAATTTCAGTTGTGTGGGATCTTACCATTTAAAATTCTAATTTCCTTCTGTTGATTTCCCTGCACTGTCCTGATGCCCAATACTTTATTTCCACTCAGGTTGAGGAGCACAATGGCCACATCTTCAAATCCACCCAGTACAGCATCCCTACTTACTGCGAGTACTGCTCCTCGCTCATCTGGATGATGGACAGAGCCTGTGTCTGCAAGTGTAAGTGCACAGTGTGTTTGGTTTTTCCTCCAGCCCTTTACAGCTCCCAGGGACTGCATCTTCCAACTGTGATCTCTGGGGTGAATTTTCTCTTATCCATATGTCACAGATGCTCTTTCAGTCTCCTTTTTGAAGGGAAGTCTATCAAATACAAGTCTGTGGTTCAAAAGCTTTACTTCTTTACAAAAGAAGGTGACGGACTTTTGGTCTTCTCATAATGTTAGTAATTTAAACTGAAAATGAAGATATGACAGAAAATCACACAGGAGCAGGAAAGTGTTGACCCTGCTGTCTTGTGTCCAGTATGTAGGTACGCCTGCCACAAAAAGTGCTGTTTGAGGACAACGACAAAATGCAGCAAAAAGGTAAGGATTCACTAACAGATTAACTTTTTACCATTGCTGGTACAACTATCATTCTTAATACCTCCTACATAAAAGTACAGCCCTTAAGGCCTTTTGAACTGGCCATTTGAATGTGTTTACAGAGCTGTACATTCTGATGTACTATGGACTGACTAGTGCATGTTCTAAGAGACTGTTACTCCTGGCCTGTCACGGCTGGGCATTGTGCGTTGTGGCACTCCCCTGGTCAGTATGTGACTGTCTGTGTCCCCCACAGTACGACCCCGAGGTTTCCTCCAGGCAATTTGGTGTGGAGGTCTCCCGCCTGACCAATGACGAGAGGACAGTGCCCCTTGTGGTGGAGAAACTCATCAACTACATTGAGATGCACGGGCTGTACACAGAGGGCATCTACAGGAAGTCAGGCTCCACCAATAAAATAAAGGAACTCAAGCAGGGGCTGGACACAGGTATGTTAAGGCAGAAGTATAACAAGAGTGGACTTCCAAACTCCCATAAATTATGTACTTGTATTACCTATTCACCCAATATTAAAGGCAAGATTACGAAGTTGGCTGTGTTAGCTGCATGGTTAGCTGCTTAGTGTAGTGTCTTGTAAGGGCTGTCCTGTATTTCGTGAGTAGGCACAGTGTCATATTCTCTCTTCTCTTGCAGATGTGAACAGTATGAATCTGGATGACTACAACATTCATGTCATCGCAAGCGTTTTCAAGCAGTGGCTGAGGGACTTGCCAAATCCTCTAATGACATTCGAACTGTATGAAGAATTTCTCCGAGCCATGGGTAAGAGTCTTTCTTTAATCCAGAAACATGAGTCCCATATAATGAAATAAGCCGTAAATCCGTTTCCCTTGTATCTATCATAATAGTAATAATAAGAACAATATTTTTGTTGTGGCATTTGAACCTGCAGGTCTACAGGATAAGAAGGAGATTATTCGAGGAGTGTACTCTGTGATCGATCAGCTTAGCAGAACTCATCTCAACACACTGGAGCGCCTCATATTCCACCTAGTGAGGTGAGCGAGAGAGACAGTGTATGTGTGTGTGGGGGTGGATGTCTGTGCTCAATACCTTCTGGTATTCATCAAAAATATTAGAAAAAAGAAGAACCCCACTTTGTTTGACCTCTTTCTTGGTAGGATTAGTTTTCTGGTTAAACCGGTTGACATGGGGGAAGCAGTGTAAAGAGAAAAAGCCGTGGAAGACGGTGCTTCAGTAATGTGTGCTGCTTTGGTTTTCCAGAATCGCCTTGCAGGAGGACACCAATCGGATGTCTGCGAACGCGCTGGCCATAGTGTTCGCACCCTGTATCCTGCGTTGCCCGGACACCATCGACCCCCTGCAGAGCGTCCAAGATATCAGCAAGACCACCGCGTAAGGCGCCAGCACTTTTCCATAAAGCTGTTCAAATTAAATTCTTACCTCTGTCTTTAGTAAAATAGAGCACAGGCCTCCAAATGTTCAACTACTGCTGGATTTTACCTGTGCCACTTGACCAGCTCTGTCCCCATGCTGTTAGCTGTTGGGCTGCTTCAGTAGGGTATTCTGCCGATTCTCCTACAATAAGTTGACTCAAACTAAGCTGTCTGCTCTCCTTCAGTTTTAAGTCCCTTAGTGTTTCATATTTTCACTTGCAGGTGTGTAGAATTGATCATTTGTGAGCAGATGAACAAATACAAGGCCAGACTAAAGGACATCAACAGCTTGGAGTTTGCAGAGAACAAAGCAAAGAGCAGGCTGTCTCTCATCCGGAGATCTATGGTAAGATCCTAATGAAGTGGAGATGGTACTGCTACGCTCAGAAACATGCTGCACTGACGGATAGACTAAAGCTAGTCAGATGTTAAGTTTATTTATTTTCATTTCCATTAGCTTTTATCATTAACATCAACAATTTTACTTTTATTCTAAAGCTGATGAAATTCACATTTTTAATCAGACTGCAGTTTGTCTGATGAATAGATTAGTATTTAGTGTGGGATTTGATGATGATGATGATTATTAGACATTTTGCAGATGCTACTAAGTTTTTGTTTCTTATTCTAAACACTAACATAAAATACACAGTGTTTCCTACAGTTCTGTTTTTTACAGTTTCTGTAGTAGCTGGTATTGTTTTTTTGTCTGACATAGATCCTTTATGCTCCATTCTATTAGTATAAATGTCTTCTAGAATGGTTTCAGCTATGTGGTTGATACAACAGTCAGCACTGTTGTTTTTCTTGAAGGCAAAAAGCTAGTTTATTGATCTGGGTTTTTATTTGTGTGTGTTCATTTCTATACCAATCCCCTTTGGTTCTGCTTCTGTAATGGACCCTTCCATGCAATCCCTCCCTCAAGCTATGGCTCACGGGCCTGTTTTCAAGTGTTTTTAATCCTTCACCTCACAGCCTGCTATAGAAAACACTCCAGGCCACACTTCAATTAAAGGATCCAGTATTTAAGATGGATCTAGAAGCAGTGCCATCTCTTCATACTACAAAAGCTTATTGCAATTGTCCGCATCATCTTATTAACTAACCTGATCTATATAGTTATAATTCTGGTAAATTAATTCGGGTCTTTGAACTGAAGTGTTGCCGTATTTCCCTATCAGAAAACCCAACCCAATCCCACACCATTACAACCTCACTGTATTATCTTTTATAAAAAATATAGATATAATTTTATTTTCTCCATGTGCACTTGTTGATGAAAAGGAATCACTACCCTTTCTTCTCTGGTCTCCTGAGATCCAATGTGCCTAATTAGAAGTGAGTGAAACTCATTGGGCTGTACAGATCAATTGAGCATGTCTGGAGATGTGATGCCAAGGCCAGGGTGGTCATGGATGCTACACGGCCCTCTCGATCATTGAGAGGCGGCTCCTCGAGGGCACGGTGGTGGAGAATTGTCAGCCTTAATGAACGGCAGCTCATGGATTTTTACATCTCTCCTTTTATAACAAAGCATCCCACAGTGCTGTATAAAATTAAACAAGGCAGGACAGCCCATTATGCAGTCAAAGCAGTAATGTGAATGCACTTTAAAACCAGATTTAAAGGAGCTGGGATGGAGCGCATAGATGGGCAGAACCGCAACAGAAGGCCCTGTCCCTGTCAGTCATGCAGCTGACCCTTCTCTCCCTTTTCTATCGAACCACAAGGCTTTAGGATTCAGGACTGCCCATTAAAATGTATGCAAGTTATTATTATTATTTTTTTTTTAAAGTAACCCTTTTTGTACCAGTAGTTCCTACTACCCATTTCAGTGAAGTTACACTAACCCTGTTCTCTCCTCTTCCCCTATCCTCTCCTAATCCAGAAACCTGTACTAATCGCAGTTAGGTTTATGAGCATAACCCGCAGTGCGATCCCGGTATGTATAATCCATGTAACCCTGTGCCCGCCATCCTTCCAGCCCATCTCCGTGTTGCGCTTCCTTCAGCCATCTCCGCCGTGTACTGTGTGGCTCACTGTGCCATCCATGTCCACACTGTGCCGCTCGCCCGCTCGCCTACCTGTGCCGGCAGAGTGACAATGCTGGGGGAGAAACATTAACTCAAGCAACAGTTGCCATGCAAAGTGTTTTCAATGTGTCACCTATTCGACGTGGAGTTGTTTCATTGTCAGTGTCTGTCTGCTGGTGTCGATCAGAGAGTGCCAAGCCATTCTTGTTGACTGTAGCTGCTGTTCTGCAATCGGTTTTAAGCTGTCCCTTTTTTAATCACCTAACCATTTGGTTTCCAATACTGAACTGCCACAGGTAAATAGGCAGTGTGTGTGTCAAGAACAGTGACTGAAAGATGGCTGATTAAATGAGAAGCACATTTAGACTCCTCACTCCCACTGATTGGGAAGGTATCTGAACTAGCCAGTGGTTTCTTTAACTCTTGTGTTGTGTTGGTGGTGGTTGGTGTCTTGTCTTTCGTTTTCAGTCAATTGTCTAAGGCTGGCCTGTAATCTAAAAGGCAGTAATTCACAGAAGCTGGGTCCCTGCGCCAAGTTAGCTGGATTAGCTGCTACTAAGCATAGTATTAGCATAGGCAGCAAATGAAACCTGTTACAAGCGCAACTTTATTTTCTTGTGGAAGCCAGCTTTCTAACGCTATGCAGTTTCTTTGACCTAACACAAAGCTGTTTGTCCCGTCATCTCAAACTGGTTTGATACTCTGACATCTGGAAATACCCAACAGAGGGTGCAAAACAGAAATGGGAAGTGTCCGCACTCCTGAGGAGGACAGGAAAGGCTTCTCTGGACTTCTCAGGAGTTCGCTGGGCCATTGTGAAAGCCCAAGAAACACCCCATCCAAGACTAGTTTCCATAAGTCTATTCGAGATTTACAGACCATGGGTTTCAGTCAGTCAATTAGGGTAGGTTTGCTGAATTAAATATAATGAAGCTTGGTGTGACAGAGAAGACAGGTAATAAGATAAACTGGGTATTTCCTGGTGTAAACAAAATGAACAATAGCATTCAACCATTTATTTGTTGCTTTTTTTTTACATAGAACATTAATCACTATAAAGATCTGACCTGATGTTACTGTTTTGCCTTTAATGAAAGCATCGTCTAGCCAGTTGTAGCACTACCAATGGAAGAATGCCTCATGTTCAGATTAAAGCACATCACTATAATGCAGGTTGCCATCTACATGGTACAGCTAACTGGGTCCAAGGCAGTGACAGAATGATCAGTGAAGCTCTCCCTTCCTGCCAGCCTTCAGACACATTGCCAGTGGATGCACACCAGTGGATATTGAGCATGTGATCAGCGTGTGCAGCGTGTCTTCCACGTGATTTGTCTCTTCATCGGGAGACTCCATCCTTGTGGAGTTAATCATTGCCTCATGTCATGCTATTCCTATTAACCTTTATTTCATTTTATTTATTTGTTTATTTTTTAACATGCAGCCAAACGCCGCTAGAAAGGTAAAATTATTAGCTCTGCTTCTGTCTTTTGTTTGCTGAAGGAGTAGTTTGGTATTGTATTTGGTGGTTCAGCCCAACGGAGAAAGAGCCACTTGAATTATATCTGCTCTACACCTGCACCTGGTTTGAATACATTTTCTGGCAAAGCACATTAGTGAAATATTGGCAGTTTTTTATTATTGTTATAATTTATTCTAAAGAGTATACATATAAATTCCAACATCCCTATGAGCATAATATTTGAAGATTTAACTCTTCCTTCTTATTCATTAGACTGTACAATTATTACCTTCTGTTAACAAATGTATTTACTCAGACACTAGCAGACTTCTGTTATTTTACTATCCCCAGCAGCTCCTTTGTGTTTATAAACACACAAACATGACTTCTGTTATTAAGAATGATCCAGATAATATTTTCTACTTCATTGTTTTTGTGCAGTCAGACCCCAATATATTTCATTCAGTTCGTTTTAATAATTTCAGCTGCATAATAAAAAAAGGTGGAGTGGTATTTATTGTAGTAGATTGGGCTTGCGTAGGAGCTCTTGTTGCTCTTAGTTAGATGGTACAAAGTACTCACACCTCATACAGTAACTCGTCCTGCCCGACTCGCCAGACACTTCATATGTGTTCATGTATGTGTTCTGAGTGGCTCTGTGGGTGTTTGTGTGACAGGGCAAGGGCCGCCTGAGAAGGAGCAGCTACCACACTCCCTCATCGCCGGTGAGCACGCGGCTGCCCTCGGTCTCGGACGTGGCGGAGGAGAGCCCGGGCGAGGAGCCCAGCATGGACGTGGAGCTCTCCGAGCAGCAGCAGGCGGCCATGCAGCAGGAGGAGCGTGTCCTCACTGAGCAGATCGAGAGCCTGCAGAAAGAAAAGTGAGTCGCCCACCCCCCCTTCAATTTCTGATACCGATGGGAAACAATTTGAACGATGATGGTGGCAGAGTATGTAACAGAGTGGTGTGAGCATTGTGTGTGTCGCAGAGCGTAACAGCTATGTTTACAGGGAGGAGCTGACGTATGAAATGCTGACGCTGGAGCCGCGGGCCTCCGATGATGAGACGCTGGAGTCCGAGGCTTCCATCGGCACGGCGGACAGCTCGGAGAACCTCAACGTGGACTCGGAAGGCGCCACCTCAGACTTCTCTGGTGAGACTACTGTTACGTTACTGTGTGCACTGGATTACCGTTGATTTCCTTTGCCTGTCCAAAACCATGCAGTATTGCACAGTCGCATGAATGGTATGAAAACTGAATGAACAGGACCAACTATCCTACTGATAGTCCACAGATTCTCATAGGATGTTATTAGTGACATCATTCCTAGCACTAAAATCACCTGGAGGCAGCACCAGGGACTCCCAAAAGCTGTAAATGATTAATTTACAAACCTGCATTGTCTGCAATTTAAAGCAATTCAGTCCTCTCCCCTGCCTCCATAACTCTAAGAGAAGATGAGCACTCCATGAAGGGATGAATTGTTTTTATGATGTGTTGGTCAGGGGTGTATTTAGATAAAATGTATAGGATTTAGAATTAATCTATTTTAGAGCACACAAAAAGAAAAACAAAAAAATCCAGAGTGTTTGGTATACTGACAAACTCCCTAAAGCAACCACTGAGCGGTATGAGTGGTGCCCAGCTGTGGCACTGCTGCTCCTTCGCCTCACCGCCATTTGTTTCCCTTGCAGAGAGAGGCGCGGTGCTGGCTGCCACCCGCCCTAAGAAGTCAGAGTACTCAAGCAAGGGGAGGAGGACCTTGAGGAGGCAGGCAGACTCCCTGGACTCTGTGGACTCGGCCTCCACCGTGTCCTCGGTTTCCTCTTCTTACCTGTACCCCTCGGGGCCGGGCCGCCGCTTTCGCTTCCGCTCCAAGTCCCCCTCCAGTGCCCTGTTCCGCGCCAGCCCCCCCAACGACACCGTGGACGCCACGGGCGGAGAACAGGAGGGCGAGGAGCGGCCACAGTTCACCAGCCGTGGCACCTTCAATCCCGAGAAGGGCAAGCAGAAGCTCAAGACCCTGAAGAACTCTCCCCAGAAGCCCAGGGAGCCCCCAGAGGGCGGCGGACGCAAGAGGACCAACGAGCCAGACTTCAGCTCGGCGCAGCAGGTGGTGCTGTATGGCAGCAACGAATTCATGGTGTGAAGGACGCCCCCCCAGGAGGGAACTGTTCACTCATCATTTTTTTTGGAATCCAGCTCTTTCCTCGCACACGCTGCTTCCCTGTCCAAGTCAGCAACGCACACAATCATCCCAGAATCCCACTGACACTGTCAGGAAGGATGAGAGTGCTGGAGAAGTCGCTGGGCACGGCTTGTGGTGTTGTGGCCTTAACTGTGACTGTATTTCATCGATCTTTTTTCCATTTTTTGTTTTTGAACTCCAAAGACAGGACCTGAACGGGGATGTCTGGAGCAGGACAGCACAGAAAAGGGAACAGGATCTGGCAGAAAAGACAGACTGTGAGCAAGATTTCATCTGGTCGTTTTTTCTGTTTATATCTTCTGAAGGAACAGAGATATGGTTACTGTTACAACAAAACTGTGGGGGGTGGCATTTGGATTAAATAGGAGAGAGCCATTGACCGCAGAAACCCCATTAACTTAATATAAATTATTGGCTGCTTTGTGGTTTACATTCAGAACAATCCAATCATGCAGCATGTTTCATAATTATTATTATTTTCTTTTGCCATTTAATAGATTTTTAATAATGTTGAATATATAAATATATAAAAAAATGTTATATATAAAATATAAAAAAGTGTATAAAACCGGAACACCAGTGACTGCTGGGTAGTTAAATATTTATATCCATTGTTAGTCATGAGGATTCGGAGAAAGAGGGAGTCCGAGGCTGGGCTATGTTATTGTTTTTGTTTTTCTAGAAAACCACTTATGTCTGTTTAAAGGTCGTGCTGCTTCTTTCGTTTTTCTTTTTTTGTACATGGGAAGATATCGCCATCAAAGGGACCAACTTAGCTGGCTGTCTACCTTAGTCTTACAGCGAGGGCAATCCCAGCTAAGTGACAAATGTTGTTTTGAAACGACAGCATACACAGTTTAATCGCCCGACACAATGTATCGCAAACATAGATCAAGAAAACAGAAACCAAACAAAAAAGGATCTGCCAAAAGTCTTTCTTTGTGTGAAAATGTGACCCACGATCCCTTTCTTTCTCCGAGACATCAGTGTTAAACTAAAAGTAACAGAACAAGGACTTGAATTTTTTTTAGTCATTTTTTTATTGTTATTATAATTATATTATTGGTATTGTTATTGTTATTGTTCGTTTTCTTCCTACATTGTAGCATTTTAGTTCTGATGAAAGCCCTTTTCAATGTGTGGAGATTGATCTTTATGTAGAGATAGACACACAGCAGGGTGAAAAGCCAGTGAGTCCCAGACTGCCATCAACACCTGTTTTTTTCTTCTTGTTCATACTTTTTCATTTTGTAAGCATTACATTCACAAGCAAGTCAAAGCTGTCAAATTCAACATAATTCCTGGAATCTAAGCACTGTCAGCCTACGTTTAAAAATACAGTAAATCCAACCATGTGGGGCTGAAGAAAAGCCTAGTGCTGTTTCTTATGAAGTGACGTCACCCAGTCGATGGATAGCCGGTGATTCCCATTTCGGTAATAAGCCAGCAAGTGCAAAGCAAAGGGATCGCAGTGTGACTTGCGGGAATTTTCATTTCATGTACTTTATAACAACTTTGTAAATGGTGTGGGGGCTGGGGGGGGGTATTTAAGCTATTTTAGAACAGAGTAGTAGAGGGTCTCTTGCCCATCACCATTACAAGGTGGGAATCTTTGCACACCCATGCTGCGTTGTCTGTGAATGATCAGCTACACATTGTGTGAAATCTGTGTGCAGCCACCTGCTATGGACTCTTCCTTATCCTGCAGCTCTGAAGACAATGACGCAACCTTTACTGAAACCCTGCTCTCTCCCAGGCACATGCCACATGCTGATTTCATTAAAGCAGAAACTGTCCTGTACACCATTTCACACAATTAGCCACTGCAGTCGTCTTCTTACCAGAGCACGGAGTCATGCAAAACAGGGCACAATTCCTTAGTGGCAACAAGTGTCAGCTGCTTGCTGGGTTAAATCCACTTATAGGGACTCCATAGCTAATCCAGCTGTGCGGCTGGAAAACAAAGATATTTTTGTTGTTAAGTTTGTTTGTTTTTTAAATAATTTAACATTTTTTTCTGAAATTAGTCTTCCTTAATTACAGCTGCATTAGCTATGATAACACTATAACTGTGAGTTCAAATCTACCCTTTTAGTTAAGAAAAACACTTTGGTTACTCCTGCACATATGTGGCAATCAACTTACACTATCAAATTTAATTCAAGATAAAACTACCATCATTGGCAGTAATTAGAGTACAGGGGACTTTATTTGTGTAACTGAATCTGTCATTTTTTTTAAATATAAAAGTGACATTCTCTTCTATTTTCTTTGTGAAATATTAAAATTTTTAGATCTATTATCAAAAGCCTTTATAGGCTTAGAGACCTTATATACACACTATACTGTAACCTGTGCAATATTAAAAAAAAAAAAAATGAAGCATCTGCCACTTAAAAAGGAGCCACTCTCAAGTTTGAAGGCGACTAAGTTTATACAAAACAGCTGCATATGTGTCTCCAGACTTGGGTACGCATGCAATTAAATATTCCATGGCAGTCTGTTGACAGCAGACATCAACAGGACCCTTTGGGACATTCTGATGCAGTGCCTAGGCCAATGCCTCGGATTTCTTTTAGAGTTATGATTACTTCAAATCAGTACATTACAAGTCCGGTTTAAATGTGGGCATAAATAATGATTTTTTTGGCTTGCACTTAAGAAAAACATCACCTGTATTGTTGGGGGGTTCTGAGTATTATCCATTGACTACCCTTAATTTATTTTTCAGTTGCGCATACCATTCCCAATTTCCTACACAACGCATTATGCCAGTTTTGATCTTGGAACACAGTCTGTTTTTCTTTCCAGCATAACATTGAAGGGCACTTTCTGTGTATTTTATATTTGTCAGTTTATAATCCAGTTTATAAGACCCCCCCCGACACACACACACACACAGTTTTGTACACCCCTCTCCATCTTGTTTGGTGTTACCAATCTTACCAGTCAGTGGTGGAGCTCTGTTAGTGACCCTGCCAGACAGCTTCAAAATAAAAAATCAGGTCCAGATTGGCATGGTACAACACCCATGCTGCACTGAGTAGCTGTTACCTTCTCTGCCAATAACAGAGCAGGCCGTAAATGTCCAGTATACGTCTGAGCAGGTCACAAGTCCTGTGTTTCCAAAGCAGCTGTAAAAAACTGTTTTTATTTAGTTTACTACATATTACATATTCATTTAGTTTACTATGTATTATATTAATGCATCCTACCTGTGCCCAGATCTCTTTGCCACAAGGTCCTTGCCAAAATAATGAGTGTCAAAATCCTACATCTCAATGTTCAGTTAATTTTAAGTCAAGCCAAAAATGTACCATTTATTGCCTGACATCACAGGGTCTTGCATTTTAAGCCCATGATTTGTAGAACCTCTCAACATTGTGTTTAGTTGACTTTCTTTGCTAGAACTCTGCCACAGCTGGCATCAAGGCAGGGAGGTGTGAACATGGCACCCCTTGCTGGTCCAGGGTGCCAGCTGAGAGCCCCTTGATTATTTTGTTTAACTGATCAAACACGTCCTCTTGCCCAACTAATGCTGGCATCGGTTCCCAAAGGGTTGTCATTGTTCTTGGCATCCTGCGTAAAGTGAATGTACTAATCACTGGAAAAGGCATGCTCTGCTTTTTTTATATATAGTAATTTATGATTATGCTTAGGAGTGTACATTTGAAAAAATACCTGTTGTAAAAGGATATATTATCCTGTGTACTATGCTATATATAAAGTAATCCTGTTCAATGTTTAACTGGCCACACCGCCTGTACGATTGTGCAAAATGACGCAATCCAACTTGAGCTTTGTATTTCAATGTGAGCTGTTCTGGACACACACTCGTATGTATAAAGTGCAATTTGTGTAATATTTCTTAAAAAAAAAAAAAAAGAAAAAAGGCAAAAAAAGAAAAGTATATATGTCTATGGCTGTACAAACAAGTTTATGAACAAATAATCATCCGCTTATTAAAGAGCAAACCTGGAACAAAACATTAGTGGAATTTTTTCATGAATTGTGCATGTCTAGGTCTGTCTGTTTGTTGTACCATATTTCTTAATAGAAAATGTCTTGCAATGTTTGATATGTTTTATTGCTGGTATTTTTTTATTTCCAAAGGAGTTGGAAACCGGCTCATTTATTTAGTAAGGGCTTTGTTTGTAATTCAATATGCAACACTAATAGAAAGTAAATGTGCTTTTGTGCCTGTTTAAAATCCCCATCTCTTGCCAGAACTACATCTCTCAGGTGGAACAGGTGTAGTTGTGACGTAATGACCACAGGTGAGCCCCAAACAGCCCCGTGGAAAATTCAGTACCCCTCAACAAATCAGTGATTTTGTTGCTTCATCTCTTATTATCACAGTTATGTTGTGGTGGTTTTGAAAGGTAAGGAGCTACTTTTTTTTACTTTGTCATGTGAACGAGCATTTAAATTACATGAAAACAGTCATATTAGGAGCTCATCTTGACTGAAACTTCAGAGCTGAAAATTATATTTAGATAAATTGACAGTGTCATTATTTTACAGTTTTATATTTTTCGTATTTGGTTGAGGGGGCAGCTGGCTAAAAAGCTGGACAAATAAATAAATAATAATAAAGAAAACGGTCAATTCAAAGTGAGTTGTGTGTTTGTGCGTTATATAATTAGTACCACACCACATTGTATATTATGTATTACTTTTATTACAAAGAAATTATGAAAACCTGTAAATTATTAACTGCATTATCAGTGTTCTTTTTGCATTGTAAAAGGTTGCTTTGTATGAACTAATCTTTGGATGCAAATACATACCACACAGTGAATATGTATTTAATATAAAATCTTATTTTATTGTTTTTATTTATTTATTTTGATGATGTTTAAAAACACTCTGTGATCTAGAAAGGAAGGTGACAGACATATTTTAACTACCGAATGTGGGACCCACAGAGAAAAGTAGACAGGGCTGTTTCCCTTTATGCTTTCAATATTTATTTATTATTATTATTTGTTTCTTAGAAAAACATAAAATCTCAATTCTGGACTGAAAGTCCCTGCATTCCAGCAGCACATGTGGAGATTTGGGGTTTGATTCTGGTCCTGAGATTTATTTGGTTTCTTTCCAACTCTTGAAATGTCTAAAGCAATAGATACACTATATTTACCATAAGTACCAGGACAGGGCCCCACACACAAGCTGCTGCATTGTACCACATTGCATAGGCTTTCAATTTTTTGGGGTGAGGGGGGTGCTGAAAGGTAGCGACCTGATGAGAGTTCTTACCAGAATTAAATAGAATAACTGTGTGATGAACTGGAGCTCCGAGTGACTAAGAGACAGCAGAGACCTGCATTTCTCCATTATGCCATCTATCAATGGGATTGCAGCAGTCTTGAAGGTCGGGGGTGGGCTTACACCCCATTAACTAAATTATAACTCTATCATCTCTGAATGGCCTTTGCATTACAGAACCCAAGACATACAACACGTAAATATAACCTTTGTCCCAACGGATTTGATAATAATGTCTAAATCCAGTTTTAGCAGTCTATGCAGTCCCTTTCCTTCATACTGGAACAAAGTTTAATAGACAGGGTTTGAGTTTTGCTTTGTGTAGCATCTCACAGACATCCAAATAATAAAATTGTGTTTTAAAACAAAGATGTATGGTCGGTGACGAGATGTAATATTGAAAAAGGAAAAACAAACACAAAGGTAAACACTAATCATACAGAAGGGAGAATAGGGGATGAACATGTGCAATGAAAATGCTCACAATGAAGCCCTTTCTAGTGGATGAGGGCCTCACTGATAGGCAAGTTTCAGACAACTTAATTAGGAGCAGATAGTTACATTCAAGTCATTGATCATCTCTGCACAGCCCATGCTATCCAAGCACATCTCTCCAAATCGTATGCATGTCCACTGGCCAATTCAGCCACACAACTATTTATTTCACAAACTGACCTCTTTGGGTCATCTCTCATTGGCTGTTTTGCTGGGTATATGTGCGTCTGACTGGCTTCTCTCAGCCAGGGTGCCATGTAGACCAACCGCTCTTGGACGTTGTTTACCACCTCGTGCCAAATCTCTGATGCAAATACTAAGCCAAGCGTCTCTCTAAGCCTTTTAGTCCAGTAGCCTGCTTCACGGCTAGTGGCTCCCTGATGTGCCCATGTGTCATCGTCCTCTCCTGGGCTTCTAGTTTTTGAACATGTCACACAACAGCTTCTCCATGGGCGTGTTGCCAATGGTCCTGTGGAAAAACAGCAGCTCTATCCTTTCGGAGGCCACAAAGCGCAGAGAGGGGAGGAGCAGCAGCAGTTTTCCAAATCTATAAACAAAAGAAAGAAGATAAAAAGTTGGTGTTGCTTGAAGGGGAATCATCAGAAGTTGTGAACTACTGTCAAGTTTGAGGGCTTCGGTCTTCAAAAATGTCATAATATGAAGGCAGTAAACTTCCCAAAGCAATACAAATTTTATAACAAAATGCACAAATGTAATTGGTCAGATTGGAGGTGGTGTATGGGCTTACCTGACAGGCTGGCTGGGGTAATGTGTGCGAATGTGCTGACCCAGCATCACCTGTGACTGATCCTGAAGGCTCTCTACCTGCTCTGGGTCCTTCAATCCTCTGGTTTCTGCCAGATTAAGAAAAATGATTTACATTGCCAGTTTTATATTATGTTTTATGCCCACTTAAAATAACTATAACTGTCACATCAAATGATTCCAAAAAGTTAAGTAACTGTAACATGATAGTCCACTCTCCAGTGTTAAAATATTCTGTAGCTGATGTGTAATAAATATCCTCGGTAACCAAAATAATGTAGAATTCGTAATACAATAAAAAGCATGATTTGAAAGAAAAGGAATAAGCTTTTATGCATTTATGTGTATCATTTGTAAAATGATTTGCTCTTATTCTGATGTCAGATAACCCATTCTAATCCAATTCCTCTATGAAACACCCAAGCAATTAGTCTCTGCATTCACAAGTGTGTCAGGGTACATTTTCATTTTAAGAACTTGTACTGGAACACTGAAATCCATCTCCCTAGAGTTTAGGTGAAGGCTTTCAGAGAAGTTAGACATACAGCTCTGGAAAAAAGTAAGAGACCATTGCAATTTCAGCATCTCTATATGTATGGCAGCCATTCCATTCCAGTGTCTGGTGAATTCCAACACAGGCACACCTCATTCTACTGAATGAGGTACTGATTAGGTGATCACCTGAACCAAATCTTATTTAACGAGGAAAAGTATAAAAACCACTGCTGTGTTCATCACTATCCTCTTGCAATAGGATCAGCTGGATGGCAAAAACAGTGCTAGTAGTACCTCAAAAGTAAATGTAATCAGAAATAACTATTGTACATGTCAAAAGAGTTGAAAAGGAAAGTTTTAAGTGAGGAAAAGAAGGGTTCAATTCTGGCTTTACTGGCAGAGGGATACAGTGAGCATCAGGTTGCTTCCATCCTTAAAATTTCAAAGATGGTAGTTCATAAGAACAAGGTCAAGCACCAGGCATTGGGGACAACAAAGCTACAGACCAGCAGAGGGCGAAAACGACTCTCCACTGACCAGGATGACCACCAACCCTTTCAAATGTCACTCAACAACCATAGGATGATATCAAGTGACCTACTAAAAGAACGGCAGCTGGGGTGAAGTGCATGGTGAGGACGGTTCATAACAGGCTCCTAGGGGCAGGGCTGAAGTCATGCAAAGCTAGAAAAAAGCCCTTAATCAATGAGAAGAGCGAGTCTGAGGTTTGCAAAAGACCATAAGGATTGGACCGTAGAGGACTGGAGTAAGGTCATCTCTGATGAGTCCAATTTTCAGCTTTGCCCACAACCTGGTTGTCTAATGGTTAGACGGAGACCTGGAGAGGCCTACAAGCCACAGTGTCTCGCACCCACTGTGAAATTTGGTGGAGGATCGGTGATGATCTGGGAGTGTTTCAGCAAGGCTGGAATCGGGCTGATTTGTCTTTGTGAAGGACGCATGAATCAAGCCACGTACAAGGTTGTCCTGGAAGAAAACTTGCTTCCTTCTGCTCTGACAATGTTGCCCAACTCTAAGGATTGTTTTTTCCAGCAGGACAATGCTCCATGCCACACAGCCAGGTCAATCAAGGTGTGGATGGAGGACCACCAGATCAATACCCTGTCATGGCCAGGCCAATCTCCAGCCTGAACCCCATTGAAAACCTCTGGAATGTGATCAAGGGGAAGATGGATGGTCACAAGCCATCAAACAAAGCTGAGCTGCTTGAATTTTTGCACCAGGAGTGGCATAAAGTCACCCAACATCAATGTGAAAGACTGGTGGAGAGCATGCCAAGACGCTTGAAAGCTGTGATTGAAAATCAGGGTTATTCCACCAAATACTGATTTCTGAAATTTGCCGTGGTCTCTTAATTGTTTCCAGAGCTGTATTTTCAGCTGTTTAAATATCCAGTTCTGCTGTTCCTCTCGCCAGCAGAATGAATCTCTGTGGCCTTAAGCATAGGGAAGCCCACCTGGTTTGAAGAGGACAATGGCCTTGAGGCAGGCAAACTCTGTAGGGTCCACAGTGAGAGCCTTGAAGCGACTGAAGATCTCCTGGAGCACACGCAGATTGGCCCCCGAAAAGCTGGTCTTGCCCTGTAGGGTGGGCGAGAGCTCGGACACTGAGAGCAAGGGGCAGCTGTCCAGGGGCAGAGACCACTGGATGGCACACAGAAGGAACAGCTCGCTCCACGCCTCCTCCAGCAGAATCACCTGGGCAGACAGGGACAGCAGGTAAACCTCTGCACACACTTCTCCAGAATCACAAGGTCCCTCTCTGCCTTGACTGATCAGACTAAGTTTTTAAAGCAGGCCTTTCTCTACGGAAACTGAATTAAATTGATGGCTCCCTGCAGTCGGTGTTTGTGGGTTTTGGAGGGTGTAATGTCATACGCAATGGTCTGGATGTAAAAGCCAAGGGCTGGTAGCCAGGAGAACATGGCTCAAAAACCCCCGTCTGTCTCCCCACTCTTGACTTACACAGGAATGTTGTGGATTTATTACAGTCCAACGTCAATAAGAAAAAGAAACATTCAAAGGCAGCAGAGAACTATGATTTCTCATTTAATGACGTGTTTAAAATATGGGGGTTATAAAAAAATAAATATTCCTTGAAATGCATGGTAAGCTTTGGAGATCAGACATTCTCATCATAAAGCTGTATTCTGTTAAAATGTGACCCAGACTTAACATGAGAGTTATCTTGGCAATCTGTATGTGGTACACAGCCTGCAGACTTGTTTAAGGAACTGCACCAACCATTGCTTCCCTCAAAGATATTACTACAACTATGTGCAAAAACAAAAGCTGTTTTTACAGTTTAGTCCGTATTCATTAGGAGTTATAACCTGTTGAAAGTAAAACAATGGATAAAAACAATTACATATTTAGTCTCCCAGATTTAATTCCGTTAAGAATGAAAATGATCATGTCGGTTTTTTGTTTGCATGTTTTCTCACTCCAATATCTGTACCTCTTTTCTTTTCTGACTAATAAAGCAAAGCAAATATTTCCAATATTTTTTACGGAGCAGCAAACCAACTCTATAGTCCATTTAGTTTTCCATACAGATATTTTTTTTAAACCCTATGTGCCCTGCAACCTCCCTTCTCACTGTATTTATTGCAAGATGCAGATAACCGAGGCTATTTTATTCTCACAATAAGAAGTGAGCCTGCTGCTAATAAGTCTGCTAATGGCTGGTGTCTTACCTGGTCCCTGAAGGGCAGATTGGAGAACACAGGCAGATTCTTGGCCCACTTGACAGCCATGAAGAGCAAGCGGGCCGAGGTCTCGTACACGTTCTCCGGGCTGCTGGGTGGGTACAAAGACATCTGGTACTCTGAGGAGGCCCTTTCTGGTTCGTTGCTCGTCACATCAATGTTCTCGTCCACTGGAGGAGAACCCACAGGACATATGAGACCCCTACGTTTGAGATCCCCATTCCCATATTATTAAGTGTAAGTCAGCATTAGTGATGACATATTCTGTTAAAGCTGGATATGAGGTACAAGGCCTGTAGACAGGAATGTGATAAGAAGCCCCTCACCGTCCTCTGGCTCCAGCTTGGCACAGGTCTCTGCAGTCATGAGGCTAGCCATGAAGCGATGGTTGTTCTGGGGGCTGGCAGAGCGCTGGGAGGGGGCAGAGGAGGTGATGGAGGAGCTGATGAGGGGCCGGGTGATGACAGGGCAGGAGGAGGATGTGGGCTCCCGCGTGGTGGCCAGGTGGTCCTTCTCCGTGTCCACGTCAATGGTGTCCAGGCGCACCTGAGCTGTACTGCGTGGCTGGCGCTCGTTCTGCACTGCTGTGGAGAGAGAGCCAGAGTGAGAGAGAGTCGGCGAGCTGGCCTTCAGGAGAAGGGTCAGTCTCAAACCTTTGCTTCTATGTGGAGTGTGGAACTCCCTCTAGAGCTTTGAATGCTGCGGTGAATGTTGTGCATTTTGTATTGTGCTACTGATTGGATATAGGCCTCTTCTGATCAGCTTGTTTTGTTTCAGTGTTTTGTAGACTTTTGATTCAGCACTAAAGTGTTACAGGTCAATCCCAGCAGTAACAGTTTCATAATGGATCTGATTATGGAGAAATCAAACAGGCGTTCCTTTTATGGATTTGGATTCTGTGTTTCCAAAAGCAAAAACCTTGGTATACTGCAGATCACATCACAAATTGCTAGATTGCATAATATCGTTATTAATGCAAAAAAACAGAAGCAGGTAATTGCACTTCCATTAACTTTATTGTTATGTAGTTGACTTGTGTCTTGCAGTGCTGTTTCACTGAGACTCTTGCTTACCATCTTTGTTCATGCCAGCCTGCAGACACTTCTTCAGGCGACACGCTTGGCATTGGTTGCGATGGGCTTTGTCCACTGGGCACATTCCCGTTCCTGCCTGGCACCTTTTATGGATGGAGAACGAGGCTTTTGAAACAGAACTGGCACTGAGTGCTAGAACTGGGTTTCTTTTTGATACTAAATTCACATGCTTAAGAAAAGGAGTAGAATTCAAAACTCAAATATCAGAACCTATGAATTTGAACAGACATTTGTTTAATTTCAGAGGCCATTATGCTTAATGCTTCCCATGCTTCCATGACTAATTTATTTAAATGATTTAGTGCCATCACTTTATGGTGTTGCAGTAAACTTTCTAAAATAAAGAACTTTAAACTCATAAATATATAAGAACATAAAGCATATCAAATGAAATTATTAACCCTACATATGTATATTGTTCAATTTAAATAAAATTAAGCTGATATGATTAATTTGTTTACTTTGAGAACTTTTGCTAAGGTGTTGCAGCTAGAATATACTTTGTCCACAATTTGAGAGTTGCAGTCACTATTCACTACCACAAAACCAGTATAGAAGCAGATTACTGAATATTGTCAGAAACTAAATGTATATATCATATTTGCCATTCAATATTCTGCCCGCAAACTGTATAGCTTTAAAACCCCAGACTGGGGGAGCGGCCTGGGGGGGAGCGGCCTGTGCTCACCTGTAGATGAGTTTCCTCCTGACGCTGCGTTTGAAGAAGCCACTGCAGCCGTTGCAGGCGTAGATGCCGTAGTGTTTTCCACTGCTGGTGTCCCCACACACTTTACAGAGCAGGGCAGGGCTGAGGGATTTGCCAGGGGCTGGACTTTTAACTGAGAGAGAGAGAGGACCCACTGTAAAAACTCTAAAAACTAAGATGTTAAGAGTCACATTTTTAGGAGCTATTTTTAAATATCTGTATATATTTTTGTACCATCCAAAATGCTTTTTTTCATTATATATTTCTGCTTTCCTATAAACATCATAAGCATTCCACAAGCACCAATATAACTAATCTTCATGGGTGCAAAACATAACTTTAATGTAACTTTTGACTATGTAACTATTTTGGAGTTATTGGCCGCAGCAGTAGTGGCTGCACAATCAATAACACAAATGTGATGAAAAAAAAAAAACATCTTTGTTCTGAATGGATCTTTGCACAGAATATTCTGAAGGTCTCTAAGATTGCATCACATTGTTTTTAGATGCAATTAGTAGAATCTAGTTACTTTACAACTTGTTTTTTCTGGCCTTAATATAGTAAATATAGTTTCACTATTTTTACCTTTATCTAATCATGCACTGGCTATTTTGCACTGAATTTTACATTTGCTACATATTTTAGTAATGTCCAGAGGTCCTGAAAGGATCCTTCTGTGCCTTATGTAACTAAGTGTAATGTCACAAAGCTTGACATGTCTTTAACAATATTACAAATTAAAACAATGGTTAAGATCGTTTGGTAAACACCAGACATATGAAAGTTGATAACTTTCAGGTAATAAATTATCAAATGGGAAGCGCACATTTATTTTGATGAACCATACACTAATCTTTGCTACTTATCACACATCAGGTTACATTAGCAGTTGAAAAAAAGTCTCCAAACTGTTCCCCCATACTTTATTTGCTTGTTTGTGGCAGCAGGTCCAGAAACCTTACCTCCTCGGCTGTCATCCATGCCCGTGCTGACTGAAGACCCACTGGGAGAAGAGGGCACCATGGAGATCTTGGAAGGATGATCTTCCATCATTGGAGTGAGAAAAGAGCTCCTGCAGGGATCACTGCCCAGGTATGTACTTCTGACAGAAACTGTAAGATCCTTCAGGTTACTCGAAACACACTTTTTGACTTGACCCAACAGCACAATTCTGCAGAGTATCCAAGCAAAACACAAAATTAGATATTTTTGTTGTTGTTGTTGTTGTTGTTTAAAGGAAATTTATTTTCTTAAATCACAGTTGAATCCTTGTGTTTCCTTTTGGCTGTTCCCCCCTCAGGAGGAGGGAGAGAGAGATTGGAGGGTGTTTCTTTCAGAGCGATGTTCTCAGATCTCCGCTCATTCCCAGGTTAGGAACCCCTGTGAAGTTATGGTACATTGAGGGACTGGTGCCTGGTGTAGAACAGACCGTCCAAGTTCACCAAAAGTTTGTCCCTAGGCTGCGCTCTGTGGATAATGAAGATTTTCTGATTCGATAAGAATTGCCAGATGGTTTGTGATTGGCAGCCCGTCCGTTTTTTCGTTTGTTTGTCTGTTTTTGTTTGTTTTAGTTCACAAATATGAGTTCAGGAAAGTGGCTGTTGTCTGTCCCAAGGTGAGCTCTCTCTTTCTTGGTGTTGAATGGTGTCACTCAGCAGTTTGCACTCTGAGACCGTGTGTCCACCTTTCCTTCCTTCCACGTCGCTCTGCTGGAGTGTCTCTGTGTGAGTCGTTCTCTCTTCAGGGCTCCTAAAGGGAGGCAGGAGGATTAGCTGCAAGCGCTGTGTAAGCACATGCTTATTTGTCATCCTCTTAATCTTTACTGTCCATCTAGAGGTGGATCAATCAGTCACACTACGAAGAATTAAAAAGGTGGTGAATCTTCGGCAAGTACAAAAAAAACAAAACAAAAAAAACTCTTCAACAAAAGCCCAGGTTGGAGGCAGGAACCCTGTAACTTTAAACCTGTCTCTCTGCCCTCCCTTTCTCTTTCTCTGTCTATGAAAGCAGCACATCAGTCAGCAGTCCTCAGCCATGTCTGCATTTTAAAGGATGATTATATGGAGTGCAGATTATTGTGTTTGCCAGCCTTCAATTTGTATTGCTCTCTTTCTCCTGTGCCTCTGAATTCCAGCTCAATTTCCCCTTGTAAATTTGATCTGTGTGATTGCCCCCCATTCATAATGACTTCCACTGTTTGCCAAGGTGCCCAGCTGCCTATTAACTTCAATTTGCCTCTCTTCTTTTTATTTTTTTTGAAAGCAGATCATTCTTTTCAGTGGCAAAGGGGGAAAGGGGTGGGAGAGAGCATAATAGAATTTTTAATGGCTGTATTTTTTGCCTGGGATTAATTTGATTCACTTCTCTCTGCTGGGGGAGAGCAGGACCCATGCATTATTGAGTGGCCAGTGTCAGTAGGGACCCTTATAAGATAATTACAGGTCTTTATGAATGGGGGGCAGCACTTCACAAGTGATCTTTTCACAGCCCAGCAACAGTGCCGATTTACAGAGCAGACACCCGTGTCATTTACCAGAATAAGCAGGAAGTAAAAGGAAGGATTTTTATATATTTATATTATATAATGTTTATGATGCTTCCAGACCTGAAAATAATATTAAAATGTACATTCTTGATCACAATGGAAAAGGACATTTCCCAAAAGTCCAAATGCTCCAGAATTTCTTCCCATTTCATCATTTGATAATCCCTTCGCTCTATACAACTGGACTGTCTGTATATAATCTTAATCTACAGCCCTGATGGTCTGAATGTGCTTTAGTTCATGAGCTTATCAGGTTTTCTATTATTTATTTATTTTAATTTCCCCCAAATTGGGAAAGATGACATCTCTGACATTACATCTGTTTAATTTTGACTTGTTTGCTGTGGTCGTCTTCAATAATAAATTGCCCACAGTGACATAGCATTTAAACGTGACATATTTGTTGTTGAATCTAAATGTATATAGTTTGCAAATTGCGTATAGGTTCAGAATATTTTTTTAAAATATTGTACTGAGATCATGTTATTTTAAATATATAAAATATATGTCTGAATGTACATAGAGTATGTTAAAAGAACAGGATTTGTGGTTAAAGTAGCAGGTTTTAAAATACAGTGCTGTAATCATACAAATATTTGCTAACTTCAGTTCATGTTTATTGGCCTGATAGGCTTGTGTAATTCGGCAGAGAATCTCAGTGCTGCGCAGATTAAATCTGCAGTTAGATTCCTTTGAAATAAGACATACAAAATGCAGATCACCAGGGTCTGTGTATTAGCCGTAAAATGCTAATAATGTAAAACCAGTCCAAAAAAAGGTTAAGCAGCTTAAAGTGGTTATAAAACTTATTCTGCTGCGTTAACAAAGATGGGCGAAAAAAAAAACAATTAGCGGTAAGATTGAAAGAGCAGTGCAGACTCAAATCCTTGTGCCATTCTTTGGCCATATGGTGCCTGCTCTCTCCATCTCTCTCTGCCTAATTAGTGACCCTCCTTGATTTACAAGTAATTATTGTGCTGAAGTCACTGATTTGTTTTTGTTTTTTTTCCTTTGATTTGTGGATTTAGCTTATTAAAGACTTACACAGTGTCGGGGTCACAGAGAAAAGCTAGACAGCAACATATGCCTGCCCAGTCCACTCCTGACCACAGCCCATGAGCGGCGCACTCCCTGATGATGTAATGTGCCCCTCGATCCGTAAACACAGCTAGTTTACAATTCTGCAGCCCCCTCCTCTCCCAGTCTGTTAGATTATACTGTAAACCCCTCTCGGAGCTGAACGGATGGGAGGTCGTGTGAGGTCGTGCACTGTGAGAGACTGAGCCAGGATTCAGACCAAATATATTATTGCTCCCCGGACCTCGGTAATTGCATCATTCCCTGCCTCATGTAATATATTTACAGTGTAGGTATAATAACTTTGCTTAATGTTCGCTTAGTGCACGAGTCTACACAGCAGTCCATGCATCTGTCATGGCATTTATAAATGATAAAATCAGTGTTCCAGAGAAGATTAAAAGATTCTTCAATTAGGCGATTCTCCTCAGGCTGAAGACTGGTGAAGTTGTGTTTCGCTAAATGGGAATCCAATAAACCCATTCCACAGTTGTGGTAAGAGACTCTGTTTAATCAAACCTAGCTTTGCAGGAACACGTCGAACAGACCCTTTTCTGTTTTGCTTAAACAACTGTGAAAAAAGATTAGGGAGGATGATTAGGAGGGGGATAGTCCAGGGTTAGCAGACTGCACTTAGTTGAACTCTGTGTAATAATAATTGCCTGGCAGCCTTGAATTCAGCACCACGGATACTTCAGCAAAGACAAGACGCCCAAGGGCCGAATCACTCTGTGTACTTTCCTTTATAAAACTCCCAATTACAAAAACTAAAAAATCTATAAAGGAAAGTACAGGACTATCAATAGAGGTGCTTCTTTGAGGTATTGTGTAGGAGCATACTGTTATTTACATTTGGATTGCTCAAAGCAGCAAAGGGGGTATAGAAATATAATATAATATAGACCAGGGGAGTCTCCTGAGTGGCTTTCCTATGCAGTCCCCTTCTCTGAGCATGTTGGACCCCATAGACCAGACATTTCAAATCTGGACCATCATTCACCAGCTGTGACCAAGACCCTACTGTGTTTGCCCTGCTTGAAATGCTTGTTGTTGACCATAGCTTATCACCTGAACATAGCCTAGAATTTGCATTTTCAATAGGATGCTTTTTGTTCTCAATAAAAGATTAATCAGTTAATTCAGACAATTACCTTTACGTGTTTAACCATGGCAGTTCTGGAATGCTGTGGAGATTCACATGTTCTGTCCACTGTGGTGTGGAATGGACCACGTGTAGACGGTGCGCCGTGGTCAGCTCTGAAATGATCACAGTGTGGAGGAACTGCTAGCACTTTGTGTGGGCAGAATCAAAATACGGTTTTAACATGAATTAGTAGAAAGTTCTTGAAATGTTTTTTAACAGCAGCGATGATAAATCGACTAAGTGTTCTGATAGTGTACTTCCAAGGAATATTATATTATATTATATTATATTATATATCACTGGTACTAAAGTATAGGCCTAATGCTTTGGAATGGCAATATTGTTCTCTGCCTGCATCATTGCTGTTGTCTACACACATTTTGAACTGTTTCCATTGGAACTAAATTGAGAGTAAGAAGATAGGCACCTTATAATGTTAAAAGCCACCTTGTCCGGTAATGAGTGTGTAATACTCCGAGCCGCTTTTGGTAATTATGCTGCGGTGCCGTTGTAATGGAAAAGAAAACCACAGCGTGCATTATTAGCGTAGACACACTGCAGCCAGGGATCTCCAGCAGCAGGATTTAAACCTTGGTTTACTCTTCTGCTAGGGGGAGTGCCCGTCTGCAGGCATCCTCTCACAAAAAAGCTTATTAAAGCAGTCCACTCAAATCTGTTTAACACAAATCCCAGCATCTGTTCCAGTTCTCAGCCTCGTAGACACTGAAACTGTGTTGTTGTTTTTTAAAAGGGACTTTGAAGGATGATGAAAAGGAATAATGTGTATAGCAGAGGTCTGGGATGTCAGTGAACTACAGTATTTTCAATTTAATATGATTTTATATAATTGTTCCAAAAAATTGTTACAATTTGTCTATCAGTTCACATTTCCTCTACTTATTTTTTCCACTGGTTCCACTTGTTCTGAATGAGAAGAGATGTTTTGAACAGTGTATTTAATGTGTAAGGTGAGATACATGGACTTTAACTGTTTGATTCTGTCCCTCTGTTCTCACCCATGCCAGCAGAAAGCAATGGTTGAAAACTATAAATAATAAATATACAGCAAGGTGAATTCTTTCCCTGTTTTCCCCCTGATTCAAGAATGTGAAGTGCTGATTCTGTTTGAACCTTCATTTAAAAAGTGAACGAATGAGGCAACGGATGTGAACACGTTCTGTGCGCCGTGACCATAACACCGTCACAAGCACCTTAGCTAATAATTTGTGATTGACACATTCTACCTGTTGCTGACAACCACTTGAGCTCCATGGTGAACAGATCAAGTTAGTATTAGATCAGTTTATATAACACGCATCTGTCACTCGGCATGGGAGGTTCCCTCTGGGAGTTTTAAGTTTCTTATAAATGTTTAGGAGGAGACTTGCTTAGATGCGCAGGGCTGAGATTATAGCAAGACAAAGTGATTAGAAAGAGACTACCCTAAAATTAGAATTCAAAGATAGATTAGATATTGATTATGTAATAATGTGATCCCCACCCCCAAGTCAGCGTGCACGAATATATCTAGAAAGAGATTGATTACCCAACATCCTAAGTACATTCAATAAAATCACATAAAGTGAGTTTTGAAACTTCTTATTTATACTGAAGAATACAGTTGTTGTCATAAAGATACTGGAAGCCTCTTATCCTAAAAACCCTCAGGCATAAAGCTGCATAGCATTTATAGCTAGACCTTAATTGAATGTCACCCACACATTTACAATGCAGGTATTAATCGCTGTAATGTTGGCCCAATGATGTGTGTATCACCCTCTATGTGATAAAAGTGATTAATTTCAAGGAATAACCAAATAAATAGTCAATCGTTGTTGAAACTCTTAACACAGGGAGGACAGACTGGAATTAGTTCTTGCACCAACCCTTCATAGTGCAGTGGAAACTTTCCCACCGTTAATTCTTATTACATAAAGGAGATGTTGTTTTAATACATGGCAGGGATCTGGAGAGATGAGTTTAAATCTGAAATGAGCTGCTGATTCGTGGAGTGCTGACAGTGTAACTCTCGCATCTGCCGCATCCCCACCTTGGCCATGTTATGTAACCAGGTGACAAAGCCTTACTCAGAAAGAACAGCCGTGAGTGGGATTTGAACTGTAGAATTAGCCTCTACCTGCGCATCAGGGGAGAGCTCTGGGTATCAGCGTCACCCCTCACTGCCAGAGCAATGAAAGAGTTAAAAGTGTAGTTTATACCCCTTTCATTTCTTGTGTGATCTGCTTGTAAACTGATTACCCCAGTGAATTTTGGCAGCTGAATGAACAACACAAATGTTCAAAGTACTTCAGAAGTGTGCCTATGTGTGTAATATATATACACACATACATACATACATACACACATACATACATACATACAGTGTGCTCTAGATGTATTCATATTCCTGAATAAATAGGAACCAAAAACTGCATACAAATATTTACAGATTGCATAAAATGTCCTGCTGAAAAAAAATATATATATATAATGCTAAACTATAATCTAATTCCAGGGAAATTAATGTATTGTATTCACTATTTATTAAGTAGTTAGTACCTTGTAAATCCTACTTGCATAGTTTACACTGACAAGACGCCTCCTGTAGTGTTCTATGTGGTTCTGGCACTGTTCAGGGGGGATTTTTGACAATTCCTCCAGGCAGAATTGCTGAATGTATGTATATACACCGATCAACCATAACATTATGACCACCTGCCTAATATTGTGTAGGTCCCACTTTTGCCATCAAAACAGCCCTGACCCGTCGAGGCATGGACTCCACTAGACCTCTGAAGGTGTGCTGTGGTATCTGGCACCAAGACGTTAGCAGCAGATCCTTTAAGTCCTGTAAGTTGCGAGGTGGGGCCTCCATGGATCGGACTTGTTTGTCCAGCACATCCCACAGATGCTCGATTGGATTGAGATCTGGGGAATTTGGAGGCCAAGTCAACACCTTGAACTCATGATTCATCAGACCAGGCCACCTTCTTCCATTGCTCCGTGGTCCAGTTCTGATGCTCACGTGCCCATTGTAGGCGCTTTCGGCAGTGGACAGGGGTCAGCATGGGCACCCTGACTGGTCTGCGGCTACGCAGCCCCATACGCAACAAACTGGGATGCACTGTGTGTTCTGACACCTTTCTATCAGAACCAGCATTCACTTTTTCAGCAATTTGAGCTACAGTAGCTCAATAGTAATAGTAATCACCCCCTTTGCTATGACACACCTGATTGCGCTGTGGTGAAACCAATTGTCTTTAGAAGTCACGTAATTAGTTGAATGGAGTCCACCTCTGTGCAATTAAGATGTATCACATGATTTCAGATTAAATACACTTGCCTCTGGAAGGTCCCACAGTTAGTTAGTACAATTCCTAACACAAACTACATCATGAAGACAAAGGAACATTCAATGCAAATCCGGAATAAAGTTCTTCAAAAGCACCAATCAGGGGTAGGATATAAGAACATATTCAAGTACTTTAAGTTTCTTTCTTGGAGAGTTCTTGAATGTGAAGCTGCAGGTCTTCAAGAGTTTTTGCAAAGATGATGATGTCTTCAGCATAAAAAGCTCAGTTTATCTTGATTTATTTTTCTTCCCAGTACAAAGTCTTGAACATATATATGTATGTATGTTATATACAATTCAAGTCTGTTTTAAGTAAATACAGTGCAAGTACAATTTGGAGTCCAGTTATTTGGAGTATTTGCAGTTAACTTTCTTTAGGGCAAACTGACTACAATTTGAGGTGAATCTGACAAGAAACTGGCTCTGTAGCTCTGTGCTGGGAAGGGTTCATTCAAGAGAACTTAGTCACCAGCATACCTTTTAATTTAATTTATAACCGATTCACTTTAACATCTCTGTTGACAGTGTAAAACTGCTCTTTGGATGAGTAAATGTTAATTTATCATACTAATAAGCACGTTCACAAGGATCACATCAATAGTTTGTTTACACATACATTTTATACAACATATCCTAATCAAGGCCCAGTAATTTAACCCTTTGAGATGTGGCAAAAATCAGGATTTACTTTGAGATCTTTGATGTCTTTGGAACATATAGGAGATCTCTTCAGAAACTTCCCAATTGTTTTCCTACTAATGATGTGGAGCCAATCGAGGTTTTTCACGTAGGTGTTTACTTGTTGTAGTTGTTTGTTTGTTTTCTTTGCCCAATGTGTAGTGTTAACAATATCGACTGCACCTTTGTGTGTAGCTCATCTGAGAGATGAGGTGGAGCCAGATTTAGAATTTAAGCAGTATTCTCAATCTCCAACCATCTGTCTTAAAAACAACCACCCAGTCTAATGAGTCACAAAAAGCCTGACTTTGTCAAAGCCTGTAGCCTCTGCAGTGAGATGAACGCCATTGTCCCATTATGAGCAGGTTGTGCTTCAGTTTGATCGGTAGATTTCAATTTCATGTAAAATGTATTACAAGACATACTTTATATACAATATTATGTAATCTTTCCCTTATCAGAAGGCATTCAATAATAGTAACAAACAACAACAATGAACTGAACTTTCGCATGTGGTTTGTTCAGCAGTTTTGCCTCCTAGTTTCAGTAGGTAGTCATCCACAAAAAAAGTACAGTATTGGAGTGATCTTTATTTTCTCTCTGGTTTTAGCAATATTTCAAAATCGGAAAAGTTTAAAGCAATCTATTACAGTCAGCATGGAGCACTGAACATGGTTTTGCTTCCTAAGGTCTCAGCAAATGCAGTAAACTTTTTTTTTTTTTTTTTAAATTTGGAAACACCAATTGTTTTTTGTTCTTTCTCCCCCTAACTTTTTAGACAACAATTGTGCTAATGAATCTCGGCTTGTCACCACATCCCCCGCATGGTTGATATGACCCTCCCTACCCCAGGCGGTCACAATTGGTAAATTACATGAGCTGGGATTTAAACAGCAAACCACAGCTCATAGGGATTTGCCTTTTACCGAGGAAATAAACTTTTTATAGGCTGGAATTCAGTTTGCAACATTATTAAAAGCATCAGTTATACTTGAGTACATTTAGAGAGGCATTGCTGGTGAGTGAAGGTCCTCTCTGAAGTCCCCACCATGAAGAATCACACCAATGCATTCCCATAGTGTGGTCAGCAGCAGGCCTTCCCTCCTAGCCTGCATCCCTGCTCCCCCCGACCCCTGCACTGACACCCAGGTCCTGACCTAGATCTCTGACAGCCAGCAGCTGCTGCCCAAAGCGACCTCATGCTACCATCAGCAGAATAATGATGTTGGGTTAGGGCTGAGAGGAGATAACTGTCAGATTGCTCCTCTCCTGAGCCCTTTGATGGGACTCAGCCTCCCTGAGATTGTTTAGAAGATCCACGAGCACTTAAACAGCCAACTGCTGCTCCTCACCATGTGTTTACACTCACTGTTTAGTCCTGGTGCAGCTATTAACTTAAACAAGAAAATCAATGAGGTGTCAGGCAGATTGTATATTACTGTGACAATGCGACATCCTGTCCTAGTCGGTGTCACCGGTGTCTGTTGAGCTGAAGTGTGTGATCGGGTCTGTGTCGTATAATACACTGTGCACCTACATCATGATGCCTTTTTCATTAATAAATCTGTAGGCAATACTGAACTCTGAACCCTGAAGTGTATCTTGTTGTAAAGACAGCAACATTGTTTTATACACAGACCAGATATTATACATACAATGCAGCACAAGTTGGAAATAACATCATGAAGTTTAGATTGCCCTCAAAGACATGTCCTCTTGAATTTACAAGTTTAGTTTAGGGATCAGTATAGTAAAGAATATATTTTAATTTCCTTATGCATTGCTATGACTGAACGCAAGTAGCTGTGTTTTTGTTTTCATTTGATCAATATGTGCCTAGTCTTCAATTTAGATTCTAATTCTAAAGATACATTAGCAAAGTTTGTTGTATATAATATATCAACAATGTAGCTATGGAAAAATGTTTTCCCTTTTAAGATCAGTTTTCAAAAATGATTTTACAGTAATTACAGTACAGTAATGATTTTTGCAAAAAAGTTGATCCATTTTTTTAATTCAACCCTAAGTTGAGTCAGTTGCCTTAAAGTGTCCATCTTACTCTGAATGACATGGGTGACTGAGCACGTAACAGGCATCATATGGTATGAAAAAAAGAGGAAAAGGCCATTGTTTTTGTGTTTCAAAAAGCAATATTTTACCACCTGCAGTGGTTTTCATCACGTTTCCGCTCTGAAAGATGGTATTATTTCTTCTTCATTGTTTGTTAATTTTAAGTTTCGGTTTATTGTTTATGATTGAGGGTGCACTATTTAATTTTTTTTTAAAGGAATAGTTACAAGTGGAAAACAGTAGTTTTCATAGGAGCATAACAGCATGATGTTTCAATGAGTTTCCTGCTTTGAATGGTTGTTTCTTAGTCTTTAGTTTGACTGTATTCTTGTCATTGTTACTTTAGCCTTTATTTAAAACTTGGGATATTAAAACCCACTCTAAGAAGGCCAGTCCTCGGCTTTCCCACTTCTCAGTCTGTCAGGAGAACTCAATCCCTCAGATGCCCTTGAGGGGACATTGTCACAAGTTCACATCATGTTGCTCTTCCTCCTCATATCAACCTAAGCAGCTTTAAATATTATCCCTTTGAATGTCAACTGTTGACGAAGAGTGGGATTAACTTTTTAAGATCCTTTGTATTTCTTAATGTATTTTTTGTACATTGTTGTGGGGGTGATTACCATTGTGAACAGCCCAAATCATCTCGTCATCATGACTTGAGGATGTTCATTGAGAGCGGTGTGGAACCCGACCACCGGAATGGAATTAATGGAATGGAGTAAACACAGTATTCATTTGGGATATCCTTGCCTGACAGCACAGATTTCTCACAAGAAAATTACTTCTGATATATATTACAACAAATAAATGCCATGAAATACTAAGTTGCAATCAATTGAAAGATTGTATGTTTCTAAATCTGAAATGAAATCATCTTTGGGTTGAACACAGAAGTAAACACGCTCTTGTCTTTAAGATGGACTGACTCAAAAGTCTGGGCTTGCAGGTGCAACCTAACAAAATGTAATCCATACCTCTACTTTTCACACTTCCACGGCCTATTTAATGTACTCACTGCTCTGGAATCCAATTATGCTGCTGGTGTGAGTTGACTAAGTCAAACTAACTAATTATACCCTCCAAATGCAGTTTGTGTTGGTTTACATCGGATTTGCATCAACAGATATAATCTGCCTTCATCACTGTTGCTGGGGCTTAGAAAGATTAATGAAGAAAATACAGCAAATCAACGTATTGACTGGACCATTAGATTTGTATCTAAGTGCTGGGACACAGACTTCTTTTGGTCTACAGGGAGATGATCAGCCCCGTGGTGTTAGGTTTGAATTCGTCCAAAGAATCCACAACTTGTTGAACTCCTCACCTGACAAAGCAGTCGTGTAATACATTTCCAATGAAGAGAAGCACATCTTACAAATAGCTTAGCTGCTGTGGCAAAATGATTTATTTTGTTTATATATTTTTAATGATCTGTTCTTCATATTAGTATTAAAGGAAGTATTTGATGTAATTATAAGCCCTCAATCATAGGGTTGTTATACAGTGAATTTTAAGTTAGTGGATGTTAGACATTTAAGGAGAAAAATATTGAGTACTGGAACAAGAGTTGCCATTGGGCTGTGAACTATAGATATGTTTTATTGGACATGTTGCTAAATGTATCAATACTGCAGGATAGCAGCAGCATTTCCTGCCAGAGAGCCTCTGTACAGACTCTGAGATAATATCTGTCTAATTAATGATCTAATAATCAGCCTTTGCAGTAGGTTTAACATCCCATACAATAAGGGCCATATGATTGTTTTTTTACTTATTGAAATCAATCAGAAAAGAAGACTGTCACTCTTTGATTAACCAAAGAATCTGACTTCCTGAAAGCCAGGGATGGATTTTCTGTTACATTTTCTTCTGTCTGATGATTTTCCTTTGTGCATGTGCGCAGTGCAGGCCCTCCCTGGAGCCAGCCAAGCACGGGCAGCCTTTCCCAGCCCGCTGACTGCTGACTTGGCTGATATGCAGGGGCCGGAGGTTTTAATGTTGATCTACCATACGGCTCCTCAATCTGATGAGAGGGATGAGAATGGGGGGGCTTCACTTCTGCGGACTACTGGGATTAACTGTACAGCACCATCTGCTGCCAAGGCCATAATTATCAAAATGAGAAAATCAATTGCGTAAGTAAATATCACAGGCATTTAAGCTCATTTAACGAAGTAAATTAAAAATTAGGGAGAATTAAATTGGAGAGACAATCTTACTCTAGAAGATGTCTGAGGGTGAGAATTGTGTGTGTGCATGTGTGTGTGGAGATTGGGGGATGGGTTTGAGGGAGAGGGTGGGATCAAAAAAGTAAAAAGAAAAGAAAAGAAATTGTTCTGGAGCCAAAACTTGATATGGCATTGGGGAAAAGTATACATTTTGTACTATTTGCATTTTCTGATTAGATCTTCTGCACACAATTATATTTATTCTGTGTAGTTATGTTGAAATTTCTTAGTTCAAGGCGTTAACCACATTACAGTCCATAAGCACTGAGAGATTTTGCTTAAGATCAAATATAGGACTATCAAAATAATTTACTGTAAGATGATTCAGTCTGCGCTTTCTCCATTTTTAAAGGATCAACAAAAAAAATACGTAGTATTTTAACTTTGAATGCTTTGCTTTTACGGTTTGGTCACAAAAGGAGCATAATTTATAGGATGTTTGTGTAAGATATCAAAAATGTGTCCCAGTCCTGTTATCTATGGTCTCCCACATCTCCCACAAAGTCAGTGAACCTTTGTGTGAATGAGATATGACCTTCAGTATCTTTTAGTTGTACTAAAGACTAACCATGCAGATATTATTCATTCAAAAAGGATGTGAGGCATAGCAAGATAGGCCAAAAGTCTTTCTTGCATTTTTAATTACGCCATGAAATTACTTCAATAACCTGGCACTATTAACCACTGCCCCTTAAATGAGCATTCCTGTGTGCCCTTTATGGTGGCAGCTGATCCAAAAGTTTGTTTTAGAGAAGTTTTGTCTTCATGTCTGTTGGGTTGGTGTTGGGGAGTCTTGCAGCCTCTGTGGCCCACGCTCTCAAGAGCCTGTCTGGCTGTTGTAGCCCTGCAGAGAGATGTGGTCTCTGTGGAGACGTCTGGTCACAGATGAGATGAGGCTAGAGACCAAAGGTCGATTGTAGTGACAGATGCTCCCTCAGAGAGAAAATTAGTCCTCTGTAACACAGGAGTAGTGAGAACTTGCCTGCCAAGAATAAAAAAGCTTGATAAAACCTAGATATAAGTTAATGCAGATCATGTCTTAAATCCGAAAGCTTAGTTTGTATGGGAAATAAACTTTTGGATAGTTAGTTGTAGTATATTTATCAAGATGAACACAATGGGGTGGATCCACACTATAACTTTGTTATTCAGTGCTCTGCTAAATTAGAAGTACTGCTATATTTTTCCTTTCTAAAGATATAGAGTTGATTGCTTAAAAATAATTATGTACTACTTTTTACAGAAACTCCTTTATCAGGTGCAGGGAGAAGAGCTTACATAATATATCTTGAGCCTCATCACTTATCAGTAGCCTATTGACCTGCAACAGTGTAGCCCTTGCAGGTGAAAGGCCAAATGGTTTTGGAGAGCACACACATCTAATAGTGATTGTGAAAGATACAGTACTGATGCTCTACAGATCGTGTAATTCTGAGTCAGACTGGAGTTCAGCCAGTTACTACAAATGAGATAATCCACTGACACTTGAGCCAACCACATGGCACAGGGCCGTTACTAGGTAAATTGTACTAATTCTCTTTAACAAAATAACAGATTTATAACAAAAACACGCTGGTCTTAATATCTCTACTTGGGCAGTAATGACTGCATGCTGAGATCCTTTATCCCAGTTTGGTTCTGTATGCATATTTCCTCTCCCATCCCTGTAGTTTTTATTTAGCTGTATTATTTTTGTAATAAAATCCCAACATTATATTCCAGTACTAAATACATACACCGATTAGCCATAACATTATGACCACCTGCCTAATATTGTGTAGGTCCCCCTTTTGCCGTCAAAACAGCCCTGACCCGTCGAGGCATGGACTCCACTAGACCTCTGAAGGTGTGCTGTGGTATCTGGCACCAAGACGTTAGCAGCAGATCCTTTAAGTCCTGTAAGTTGCGAGGTGGGGCCTCCATGGATCGGACTTGTTTGTCCAGCACATCCCACAGATGCTCGATTGGATTGAGATCTGGGGAATTTGGAGGCCAAGTCAACACCTTGAACTCGTGATTCATCAGACCAGGCCACCTTCCTCCATTGCTCCGTGGTTCAGTTCTGATACTCACGTGCCCATTGTAGGCGCTTTCGGCAGTGGACAGGGGTCAGCATGGGCACCCTGACTGGTCTGTGGCTACGCAGCCCCATACGCAACAAACTGCGATGCACTGTGTGTTCTGACACCTTTCTATCAAAACCAGCATTAACTTTTTCACCAATCTGAGCTACAGTAGCTCTTCTGTTGGATCGGACCACACGGGCCAGCCTTCGCTTCCCATGTGCATCAGTGACCCTTGGCCGCCCATGACCCTGTCGCCGGTTCACCGCTTTTCCTTCCTTGGACCACTTTTGATAGGTACTGACCACTGCAGACTGGGAACACCCCACAAGAGCTGCAGTTTTGGAGATGCACTGACCCAGTCGTCTAGCCATCACAATTTGTTTAGTCGCTCAGATCCTTACGCTTGCCCGTTTTTCCTGCTTCTAACACATCAACTTTGAGGACAAAATGTTCACTTGCTGCCTAATATATCCCACCCACTGACAAGTGCCATGATAACGAGATTATCAGTGTTATTCACTTCACCTGTCAGTGGTCATAATGTTATGGCTGATCGGTGTACACACCACAATCACATTGCTCCGGTAACTGACAAACGGGGCATGATTCACTGGCAAAATAGTTTACCTAAAACATTTAGATTTGGAAAAAATCTGTTTATAATTTTACCATGTGTTTGATCAAAGCAGTATCAACACTTTTCTTTACTGCAATGATGGGTCAATATGGATATGACATTTTAATAAGAAAAAAAGGTTCTTAGTTACAACATTTTGACACTGGGTGGCACCGTGGGCTTTTTGTAATTAAATGCTTTGTATAATCATTATCAAGGTTTGAAAAACACAGTATAAGAGATATCACATCATTTTTCAAAACAAAAGATAGCTAATGCCAGTCCCCATGGTTTAATTCACTGGGTCTGAGAAGGAACCTTTGTTGATAAAACCTTTTCAGAACCCTAATATTCTCAGATACCTTGTTTTTAGTTTTCAAATAAATAAAAACATTTTGAGAAAATTCACAATCTAAAATCAAGTGAGTAAATCATTATCATGCAGACCTGCAGATCACGTTTACAAATTCTATTTAGTCTAAACCAGTAATAGTTTTTACTTTTAATTAAAAAAATAAAAATAAATAAATAAATACTGAGGACAATAGACATGCAGGTGTAGGAGCAACAGTTTTGCTAATCAGCCAGTTTCCTGATGAGGTGTGTGATGTGACAGATCAGTCCTGCAGATCACCAACACAGGCGCCCAGAGCAGGTGTCGCTTCACGTGCCGCCCAGTGCCGGTGTGTCTGAGAAGGGAGGCCACTGCGGCAGCCCAGGCCTGGGGCTTTCATTCACACTGCCTGGGAACGTGGGGGGATAAAGCAGCTCAGGTGTTAGCTGAAGTGAACATGCTTACACTGTAAGTTACAGCAGCTTACTGCAGCAGCACCTAGGCCATGCGTACAACTGCCTTTATCTGGAGACCATTGGTCATAGGCTGGTGTATTTCTCTTATTCTATTATTAAATTCTGCATATAATACAGTGATCAATACTTTAGCATCGATAACAATTTAGTTTGTTTCTGTCTGGATGGATAAGATATTTTGGAAACATTTAAAATGAGAAATACATGTTTTGTTGCCAATATAGATCATGTAATAATCTAATATGAATCCAGCGATCTTTTTGTTACAAAAAAAATGAATTAACACTGTAATTTCATTTGATGAGAGAGAAACACACCAAACGCAATGTGTTTATACAATGTGTGTGTGTGTGTGTGTGTGTGTGTGTAAATATATATAGTTAATGTATGTATAATAGATTTACCTTATGGCCTTGAAATTCAGAGACATAATGTTTATTCAGGTTATTAATTTAATCTAATTTTCATTTTACATTGGCATGTTTTAAAATTTGCATTTATTTCCCCCTAAAGTTTCTACTGTCTACAGCATTTCTCTAAATCATGCCGATAGTTAGCCGATAGCAGGTAGTGAGGTCTATCAGTACTGCAACCCGAGCTCTGTCAACCCAGCAATTATCCTATCTCCTATTGTACTTTTCTGTAATTCTCTTCTCTTGATCGATGATGTTTCTGTCTTATTATCCCAGCACAAAAAACCCAAGAGATCAGTTTCCCGGTCTGTGCCAGCGTAGACTCTCACAGCCAAGCGTAGTATAGGGGCAAACTTCAATACGTGCTAAGCTCCATGTTATATCATACAGACAGATAATTTATTTTCTGTTATACAACACAGAAAAGAGACATCTCCCCCAGACATTTCAGCGACTGTTTGTTAGTTAAGTAGTGACTTACTTAGAGCACTTTGTCCATAGGTCGATACGCATTTTCTGTAGTGGCCATTAATTGTGCTATTAGCAGTCCTGACTGGGGGGGATTGCACCATCCTGACAGCCTTCTGTCATTCAATGCAACGCAGGTGTGTACTGTCCCAATTAGCTACAGGTGGAGTATTTAACAGCCCCAAGGACCTCTGTGCCAGCAGTCAGCGCAAGCAGCCTTCAGTGACCCCCTTTCGAAGGGCCCCTTCTCCAAAGCACAGGGACTCTAGCTGTGGGACTCACAAGGGCCCCATCTCCAAAGGGAGAAGACCGCGAGGAGACTCTGCACAGCAACAGCAGGCAGCCATGACCATCTCTCCAATTCCAGTCCTGCTCTCTCCTACCTCTCGGCACATCATTGCCTCCCTAATCCCTCTAACCTCATCTCCCTGCCTCTCCCCTCCTCCTCCCTCCCCTCTATTCCCCGCTGTGGAGGTCTGTGGAACTGCCACTCAGCTTATATTATATATTGCAGTGGGAAAACACTGAAACACCACTGTAAGGTGCAGGAAGCCAGTCATTGACATTAAGGATTAAGATATTTTGTTTTCTGTTTCGATATATATTTATTATGAATCATATAGCTGTCAAAGTTAATAATTTACTGGTATTTACTATGTAATGATTTAGAGAGATAGCCAGCTGTGTCTGTACATAAGCAATGTATATAAACTGATCCTTATCCCTTTCCCATGTTGGTTGCACAGCAGTGGTAAGATGAAGCTTGTCATCCATTCTACACTGAGCAGAAAATACAGGAAAAAACAAACATATGGACATTTAATTGGTTGAGGGGAATAAATAATTGAAAAAACAGGAGTGCGCTTTGAGATCAGATCGCAGCCTCCCCTTGCGAAAATCAGATGTGTAAACCATGCTCTTTTCAAAACGCACATTCAGTCCCGTCTCTCCATTGCCCCCTGTGAAGACAGACAACTCATTATTGATGGCACGCTAACAAAGCGCCCGAGCACCCGATGCCACCGGGGTGGATTCTGGTTACCGAGGTGAAGACACACAGCAATCCTGTCCCACTGTCAGCGCTCCTCATTTCTGACCTCATATTCCATATTCACTCTCAGAATCACATTAAACTTTCAGGGGGCACAAAGGTCTTAGTTGGGAGTGTTAACAGCACCATTGTCCTAAGCCATCCTACTCGGAGGGAGCTGTAACTCAGCATGACAGGTGATCCCCCTACCCCCTGGTTTTGTGATACAGTAACTCTGCAACAGGGCGACATGACCTATCATCTAATACTTGCTTTGTAGTAATCCACACTACCAGTTGATATATATATATTTTTTTTTTATTCCCTCATTTCTCCATTCCATCAGTACTCTTGACTTTCACTAGATGGCAGGCTGAGGCCTAATGCTCTGCCACTGCCACCGAAAATCATTATTAATATGACTGTCAGCAGTGTCTTATGTGCATTAGTCAGGCTACCAGAAATTTAAATAGGAAATTTCAAGAATACAGCTAAAACTAAATGCAGAGTTATATGCCCATTATGCAGTGCCTAGGAGGAGTTTTGTTTTGCTATTGAATTACTTCTGTTGAGTCAATAAGGTAACTTCTGTTCTTTCCAGAGAGTGACAGAATAGGGAACTAGCAGACATTAATACTAGCTAATAGAGTCCAGTGAAGGAAAATGCACAGTTGGAATTTCCCCCTGCATTGTTTTAACAATGTCTGTGAGATCTGAATGAGGAACCCCATGCGTGTCTGTGATAATCCCTGGTGCTGCTTGTGTTCAGTGTCTGAGCCCAGGTTAAAACACAATTAGGTTTAATTGGATCTGCCAGTCTCTCGCCCGAGTGATGGGATTGTAAATGGAGCAGTTGATTACATTAAAGGTGCACTGCATTCCCATTAGCCGCTTCTTTGCGCTGCAGACAGGCAAAACTCTCTTTCAAAGGATTTTTTTTAAATTGTTTAATATAATGGCCCCACTTTTGCAGTAGTCTTAAAGAAGGGCTGTCCCCGCATTCATCTTTCATAGTTATGAGCCTCTTCCTCATCCACTTTTGTAACTGCCCCTAAGAGGTCAATCTCATGCAGGACATACAGAAACAGACTATGCTTATTTGTGCAGGACATGGTTATCCTTGCTTCTAACTGTTGAAAACATTACCACCACCACCTCCAACAAAGCTTATTACATGGCACACACCTTGGACATGTGTATCATTTTCAAAATGCGGCAACTACAAAACTTAGACCTAATGTTTTGATAAACCACGTATAAACCCTCTATATAATGCAGCCTGTAGCAATTAGGGAGATTGGCTAGCGTATCATGGTCAAACAGACATGACCATCTGGTCACAATGAGATCACTGCGCAATGACACTTCTCAATTTCAGATGTCTCCTGCAGCAGCAAGATCAGGCTGCTTTCTGTTGTTTATCAATATTTAATCTCTGTCTATAATAGGATATTAAGCGTGCACACTCATGAATTTCCTGTATTATTTATAGAAGACATGTGCAGAGTGAATCTGCTTTATGATGTTCAATAATTTATTTCCAAATCTCAAAGACACACTTGGATGTGGCGAAGCATCAAGACAGCTTTGTAGAGGGTTTTGTGAAACAGTAGAGGCACCTCAGATATGCACATGCATATTCTTCACAAGCTTTATTATTATAAATTGGAATTGCTCAGATTCACACTGGAGAGAAATCCAAGATATTTTGCTGTGCATCTACCCATCAATAATACAGTTTTAAATAGTTTAGAAAAAATTATCTGACCCATATGAAGAAAGTGTGGTAAGTTTTTTAAGTCTTGCTTCAGTTTTCAGCAAAAGGTCTTCTGACAAGTATATTTGGAAGTAAGTTACTTTCATCTTTTTGTTGGTCTTCAGTCTTAAACATTTTAGCTGGATTATAACATGATCCAACTTAATTTTCTATTCAAAACGACCTCATTCCTTTTCATAGGTAGAGACTAAGGTGTGAGTTCAGGCTGTTAGAGATTTTGCACTGATTCTTTTTTTAAATGTTTTGCTTTTTGTAACAAACAATGAAACAACACAGTTTTTTTTCCCCGACTGTAATAAGCTTTGAAGAATGTGTGTAATTAGAGAGTAATCCTTTTGAAGTTGCAATTGGTTTTGCTTGCTTGGCAACAGCCAGCATTAGTGCACTACAAACTTCAGCTAGATATTTAGCACTAATAACTCGGTCAATAAAGATCACATCGCAGACATCTGTTGTAACGTTTCTGTAAACCTCTTTGATGGGTGAGTCAGTGTTTGGGTTTAGAGCAGCTAAAATGATTGCTGTTGGAGGCAGTTCTCTAATAACTTGAAAACAAATTGTATTTTGTCTGAACAAAGAAAATTAAACCAGTTTTAACCAACAGTTTTGTAGTAGTAGTAGAATATTGACAATCCTAAGAAACAAGCCAAATAGAATACAAGACAAGCCATGTCAGGTAGTATACATCTATTGTATACTATTTTATTTTTATTTTCAAGCAGTATTGAAAATTAACAAATAGTTTGATTGTGCTCAGTATAAAATGAGTTAAACAATAACTGACTTTATTATACATAAATGGCCAGTACTTTATTTTGTAATAATCTGTAAAAAAATGTTTACTTAAATTGGTATTTTGATCATGGCCAGTTAAGTTTAATATTTCATTAGATTTAAAAATTAAAACTGCAAGTCAGATCTGGGAATGAATCTATGCATAATACACACTGCACTATCTTTAGTCCTGGGGTTTGAAAAAGATGCCAGATCTAACCTGCGCCCCGTTTTACTACCATGCGGACACAGGCATACAGCAAGAACACGTGGAAACTTTAAAAGTTCAATTACAAAATTCAAATCCCTCTTTTGCATCATCTTTCACAGCAGGTGGGTTTTCCAGTCCCCCGTCTTCTGGCCCGTCCATGGGGAACCCTGGATGGTGGTCCTTTCACAGGCCATCATACTCATGCGCGCAGTATCCCGTAAACAGAGGCTGTGCCTGGATGCCGCGCCTGATGAAGAAAGTGTTACAATAGTTGGACCACAGCAAAGCAAACGCAGCACTCGTATGCCCGCTCTCTACTCATAATCCCCAGCACAGTGCAATTCTGTAACTCGCTGGTGCTTAAAAATAGCCCTTACTCATAATATTACCCATCTACCTTCTATAGGGCAATGAAATACAAAAGAGAATGAAGAGGAGCATCTCTGAGCTGGAGCTGAAGTGCAGTGTCAGTGGGGTTCTCTGTCTTTTAAAAATATATACATATATTAGCGGTTTGATACCACATGATTATAAACTATTAGTTTCATCCCTATTGGGCAGAAAAGTAATCTGACTTCTAACTCAACCTTAGCAAATCAGGCTCGAGGATGTCTCTCTAACAATAGATCGCCTTCTCCGATGCTCTCGTGCTCTAAAGACAGGATCAGCATGCTCTCCCTGAGATAGGAAGCTTCTGTAGCCTCCTTCAGATCACAGCCCAGCCCAGGACACAAGGGCTGCCCATACCTGAGCAGTCTGCAGCGGAACTCTGTGAGGCGGGGGTACGCCTGGCCCGCACTAGGGGTCTGCTCCTCATCACTCCACAGCCGCTCAGCCACTGCGCACGCCCTCGGCCTGCACAGACAAAGGGCACTCTAATGAGTATCGTAACAGAAACAAGGTGTAGCCGCATTAATGTTAATTTGAGTGGGACAAGTGTGAGAGCAGTGCCTGTTTATGGTCCCTCTCTGGACTGGATAATGCAGCTGGAAGTGAAATGACATCAGTACAGTATTACCAGAGACTTTGGAAGCAGTATTTGGTTTCAAACAACTTCAATGAGGTCCCCAAATTGAGAGCCACTGTTCCTCATTGAGATTCAGTCTCAGAATGGACTGCAGCTTTGTGGCTGATCTTTCAAACCCTGCTCTCGTGTGTGTGCGTCTCGCTCTCTTACCACAGGCGAGGAGTCAAGTTGGTGGCATCGACATACTCCCCCCACATGCAGGCTTCTCCCCCCATCACCAGCTTCTTCTGCTCAGCGGTGCCTGTAGCGACAGACCAGCAGTGCAGGTAAGGCCAAACGCACAACAATCAAAGTACCTACCAACAGTGTGATCACAGAAACATGGGGAGTTACTGGCTGGATCTACTAGGGGGCATGCTTACCGAAGGAGTGACAAAAGGCTCTCGCAGCTGTATATTTTGAATGTCTGCCAAAGGAGATGTACACATTATGGCACTGCTCTTTGCACACAGCCCCCAAGCCTTATAAAGGGATGAGTGATCAGATGCGAACGACACGCTGACTCTCGGCAAGGGAACAAGACTGTCTCACAGGGGCCCGGTGGACCACAGAGTTAAAACCGAATTCTTGCCCATCTGTTGCTAAACTGTGGACGTATTTGTAGTAGTGGTATCGATTTAGCATCCTGCATACATGTATAGTCAAATTCCTAAATCACAAATGTATGCATTAGTAGATGTCATGGTCCTAATATTAAGATGATCATGACAGAACCTCATCACATTTCAACCATTTCTACCCAGATTGCAGTTAAGTTCACCATACATTTCCTGTGAAAAGCAAAAGGGTTATCCGAAGGCCCATGGATGCTCAATATTGGCAGATGTGCAAAACTTAAGAGACAATATTGAGCACTGATGCTCCAGCAACTTAATCGTAATCATCCCCTGAACAAGGTCATCAGCCCTTCTGAACTGCGGTCAGTGCTCTCCACAGTGAGGAATGGGGGAGCAGCGGTAGCAGAGGACAGCACAGAGTGGCACACACACCATTGAAGTTCAGTGGCTTGACTTCATATGCTTTTTGCCAGTCCTGGCCGTACGAAATGACGTTGAGGTACCAGGGAGAGGAGAGCAGGACCTTGAGCCCCCCGGTTGTGATGTCTTGCATCTCTGTGCTGTACTGCTCCATGTTGCCCTTCCACACGTGCACCACTGTGTCCTTGGGTACCTGAGCAAGAGGGAACACCACATCAGACTGCCAACACGCACAAGGATGGCACAGCTCTACAGGCACACTCTCTCAATGAAAATGTAATTGGGTTTAAATTAAAATACAAATTATATTACAAAAAAAAAAAAAAAAAAAAAGGGTTTAATAACCCAGCAGCTTTGGTTTGGCTATGACCAGACAAATGAATGAAAAGAGTTGCAAGAAGAACACAGCCCTATTTTTAACGTGGAAATGACTCATTGTGAAAAGCTCTTCGGCTTCATGGATTGAGCCGCCAAGAGAAGCACCCACAGCGCTAGCGTCAGAGAGTAGTGGTGAGCCCTGCTGGGGGCAGACAGCGAAGCACAATTATATGATCTAATAATCATAAAACTAAAACCCGTTTACCACACAACCAACTTCTGATGGTATTCACTTTTCATCATGTGTATCACTAGGAGTTATTTATTACATTTACTTAATATCAAATTGCATTTATTTTTTATATAAAGTTTTCACTCTCAGGATAGCCAATTGTGAATCAATATCTTAAATCACGTCAGAACAGCTGCAGAATGTCAGAAGCATTTCAATTCCTCTGTGCATGGCAATTTTACAGCATGTGAGGTTGAAATGTGGGAGGGGGGATGGTCTGGGAGCCTTTTGTCACTGTCTTGGTTGTGTTGCCATCTGGTGGTAAAGAAACTTTAGATAATCAACCTACATGCAAACAACACAGCACAGCAAAAACAATCAAGCATTTCATTCATGCACAATACTGTATTGTTTCTAGAAAAAGTTGTTAATGAAAAGGTTCTGCAAAAACTCAACAGTACATAAGTTTGTTAAATTAAATAATTTAGAAATATACACTACTGGTCAAAAATGTTAGGACACCCCTGTTTTTCCAGTTTTTATTTAAATTTAAGCAGTTCAAGTCCAGTGAATAACCCAAAATGGTACAAAGGTAAGTGGTAAACTGCCAGAGGTTAAAAAAAAAAAAGTTTAGGTTACCAAAAACTGAAAGATAATGTAAATTTTATATTCTGTGTTACTACACCCTCTTAAGCATTTGGCAGTGTTACACGCAGCTCCTGTGCATATAAGACCCCGTTCACACTTATTAGGCTGGCCCTGGGCGCCTCAAATTTAGTCCGGCTTTTTTCAGACACCCCGTTCACACTTGTGCTTTTAGGAGCCTCAGTGTCACATATGCGGGCGAAAAGGCGGCCTAAACGAAATGCAAGCCGGGAATAAACAAATCTGCTCAAACAAACCAGTGACGCAGGACATTAGGTCTGCTTACAGGTGTATGCGCTGTATATATAATCACAACTTATTAATATCGATTGGCTATTGTTCGGTTCTATATTTTATTTGAAAGTAATCTTAACCCTATGCAGCTGAAGCTTTCTAAAATAATTAAAAATGTGCTGGTTCAATGGGAAATCTAATTAATATATTTCCCTTTTCAAATGTCTATCTTCGGTTCTGCAAGTCTAAAAGTGCTTTTATACAATCCACCCGAAAGCGAAGCACCTTTATTAGCACATCTGCATTAAATCACAAGAAATCGTGTGCATCGAAAGCAGCCTCTGTGATGCGTCTATAGTTTTATCAGACAGCACCGCTGCACTTCTGCGGTTTCTATTTTAACTATCTTCATCCTCATTGTAAACAGTGCTTTCATTTCTGCATCGTCCCAGTTTTTACCTCTAACGCCAGCAGTTGTAATTGTACTGCTTGGCCCAATATAACTGCATTTCGGATTGCATAGTAAACAGCTGGTCTTGTTTTAAAATGCACCGATTTGAATGGAAGACAAAACTGTTAATTAAGAAGTATTGCACATATTCCAGGTGTTTAACCAATTTAACACTTTACATATTTGTCTAGAAAGAAATGGAATGGAGCTACGTTTCTGAAAAGCCCCCTGCACATTTATGTAACTGTTCCACAGCAATTGCATCACTGCACACTGTCTGACCCATGAAATCAAGAGGCCGGACTGAGTAATACCGAACCCAGTCCTGCCCGGGGCGGCCAGGTTCCAGGTACCAGGGAGAAGCCAGGATGACACGGAGCCCAGCCCCGGTGATCCTGTGCAGCCTGCAATGGTAGCAGCTGCCTTTCCACACCTCCACCACAGAGAGAGGGCTCAGCTGAAACATAACAGTGAGTTTACCATCTGGTCATAAAGCAGAATGCTGCAGTTTTCCGACCCTGAGCATTCTAGACAAAAGGGGTTTGCATGAAAGGGCAATGTAGTGGTCCACCATTATTTGATTAATTTAAAACACAGTGAAGTGTGAATCTGTGAGGGTCAATAATGTTAGCATGAACCACGGACTCAGCGGGTACAGATTTTGAATTTGTGACTGGAGAAGTGGGAAATGAAAATCGTATTAAAAAGGAGCATTGGACTTACTTGAACGTTGTTGTCAAACACTTCCTGCCACACCACGGCGTTCTTCTTCAGGGTCATTGTGATATTCACGAGTCTGGAACATACACAGCAGTGTTGAGCAAGATATTGCAGCAGGGGAAATCAGTGCTAGACATCTGTCCTTCTTTGGCAGTGTTCGCATCAAGGCCAGAGCGACATGTCCAGTCAGGCCCTGGATGCTTGGTGAGCCACAGTTTAATCTTTACAGTAGAACTTGGATTTCATCTGAATGTTTTAGTTGTCACCGTCTTATGTTGATTTGATTTGTTCGTAAACATGCATTCCAGTATAAACATTAAAAGACATCACTTGGATATCACTACACTGAGTCCTCAAAGAGACAAGGTTTGGTATGGATAAGGTGGTGAATCTCCCCACACCCTCCCACCCCATTGATCAGGACTAAGCTGTACTTTATTGCCATTTACAAAATTCTTGCACCATGGAAATGTTTGCACCTCAGTTTACCACACCAACAGAACACCCCCGTCAGTAGACAGACCCCCCCACCCCCCACCCCCCACCCCCCACCAGAATCTCCTCCTCACTCACGTTCCAATGTAATACGATTCCAGTTTCCGGTAGTCAGTCCCAAATCCCATCAATGACATAAACTTTTGAATGTCTGGATTAGATTTCCTACAAAACAAATAGCACAGTCACAAACATCTATTTCAAAGGTTCGAAAGAGTGTTAAAACAGGACAGCTATGACGACTTGATTTAATTGTTTGTATTACCAAACAAACCAAATGCAACAAACAGGTTTACATTATATGGCATAGGTTGACATTTTCGTTGTTTATTGCTGGTTGTCATGGCATTGCATTAGCTTTGTTATTTTAGGTGAGGCAGAAATCAATCAATTTTATTGTCAACCTCTGGCCCCGAGTGTATGGAGTGAATAATTTTATAACTGAATCAACGTCTCCTTTGAGATACTCTCCGGTTTTATTTTAGCCAAGCAGGTTCCAGATCCTGTACAGAAATCTCCACCCCTGTATTCGAGAATGAATTATACTTAATGCGAGTCACTGTGAATAACATTTATGAAAAGGAACACCACTGCAATACAAATGTGTCGTACTGTAGGAGTGAAAAAGGGTTAAACCCACAGCCTCTGGTCAGGTGCTAATTATCATGTGTTCCTTCCTCCCAATATGTCACAAGTTCAGCTCATGTCTTTTGAAGGAAGTTGTTCAGATCTAGGTTTTGCTTTCTATTTGGTTCACTAATGTTTGTTTTTCTTCTATGTCAAAATCATGATTCCCAGATGAGAAGAGTCACACATACATCTAGATGCCAAAAATATTATATTTGCACCACGACTGAGTAACCCATGTCTGAATGTAAGCTTCGTGTATTGCTCCAGAGAGGCCAGGTGCAGTAGTTTTTTAGGAGAGACACAGGAGAACTTTAAGGTTTGGAGCACCTTGTTGATGTTATGTAGTTGCCCGGCAACCAAAGGGAGTAATCTTCTATATGATAGTATGTTATTTAAAAAAACTTTAGATGTGTCTTCCCGACTGGCCATCTCTGGAGCGCTTCGTTATAGCCGAATAAACTATTTTGGTATTGTACTAATTAAATTGGGCCCCGAGTATTCCTTGACCTCCTACCTATTGAGGGAGTACATTTCTCCCTATTACTATTAACAGTACATATGAGAAGAGAGAGACTTACACACTGACCGGTTTTAATAAGACTATTTGTGGACAGGGCAGCTGTTCCTCTGTACTTAGCAGACTTATTGTTTTGAATTAACCGTCATTTGGAAGTTTAATGGCTGCAATAGTGTGGATGCACAGTCCCATCTCAGCAGGGCTCCAGACTAATATTTTCCACTGGTGCCACTAACTTTTTTAGTTGGTGGCACCGTCACCTGATTTGGTCGCACCATTATTGTTTTCGCAGTATCATTTTAGAAATGATTGCATTTGCCATTGAGGTCAGAGATGTGGTATCAAAGATTTTATGTCACATTTGAAAGGAAAGTGTTGAAATAAGGTGCAACAATATTTATTTAATAACACCATGTAAATCCCCCCTAGTTACTCCCTTTTCGGGAAGAGGAGGGTGACAGGGAAGAGTGGCTCGCTCACACACACAGCTAAGTCAGCTCTCGAAACAGACTTTGAAACAGAAAAGTAGACTTTGGCGTAGTTATGCGTGTTTTAACCTTTAACCTTGAGACAATATGCTTGGGATAATTACTTAAATTCACGGCTTGCTAACTCCAGTGACGTAAAAAACAACTTGGTTAAGATCAGTAAAACAAAGTATTGTTCTCCGTGCATGTAAACCACCCTTTCTGGGATTTTCCTGCCAAAAAAGCACTAGTGCTGGCCATATTTGCAGATTAACTCACTCCTTTGCCCTTAATTTGCATGACGTCAAGTTAACAGCTACTCTTCCCGAGATAAACTAATACCATGTAAACCTTGAGAGGGAGAGGGTCATTTAATCTTTGACTCGAGCATATTGTCTCGACTAAGATCAAAACTACACCTTTGATAGCAGCAGCGATATACCATTTGACCAATTCATGAAAGTTAGAAAAAAATCATGAAAAGTTTGTGTTTTTCTAGTTTGCACTGATGCAACCAGTAGAAAAGCCAAGTCAAAAAGTCACAATCTGGAGCCCTGCTCAGACATGCAGGAGGTAGGTTTCATAAATCAGTAGCAAGCATGATACCATGACTAGATAGCATGAGCATTTGAACAAATGTCTGAGGTTTCCTGTTCCATTATTGGAAAGCACCTGACATTGCAGTCAGTCATGTTCATCCCTCAGAGCTCCCTGGTTTAGACAGTTTCTCGCTGGGAACGCATTATAATATATGCAAACAACTATGCACATGGACTTATGTTACAGTCTGCACAGACTGATCATTCTGGCACCACATTAAACAATCATGTCAGTGACCAAGAGCCAATTTCCTGACTTACTTACTGACTTAGATTCCATAAACAAATAGGACTTGTTTTCAAACAACACCATAAATAGCTTCTGCACTGGTATAATTAAAGGTGGTCGGGGAACTATTCGCACTATGTACAAATGGTTGTTTATGACATGGCGATTTAGTAAGATTAGCTTTATTACAGATGGGTGTTTTACCTCCAGATAATTTCTCCTCCAGCCAATGAGATTAGCAGAAGGCATCTATAAGTTCATAGTCTGTAGATAACATTGAAGAAGCTTTACGGTTTAATACAAGTCTCTAGGAAGTCTTGGCCGATTGCCTCAATATCTTGCCTATTGAAAACAAGGGTGACATCTGTTTGGCTACAACAGATTTTACTGTACCAGCAGGTGAAGTCCACTTCATCCCCTCCCAGATGGATGTAAGAGTCTGGGAAAATCATTGCCACCTCTTTGAAGAGGCTGCTCATGAACTGATAGCTGGAGTCAAGAACAGGGTTCACTGGGCCAAACGTCCCTGAGGGAACCGATCCTTTGTAGCATGGGGTCAGTAAGCCAGGCTGCCCTGAGAGCAGAAATACAACACGGAAATTAGCGACAACATCACAAGAGCAATGTGTACAATCTCCAAATCTGTTCTGTGCAGGTTGCAGTGGTTGAGGAGATTTGGAAATACATAACTTGTTTTGAGAATGTATGTAATGCAATCTTCCAAAAGATTAACCCATTTTAAATATTGTATCATTACATCAGTACCTACACTTAAGACCACCTAATGGTTTTAATGTTCTAGAGTAGTAGTGTATAAAATGCCATGGTTGACTGCCTCACACCATGCCTGACACAATGTTTCACACATATACACAGGTTTACCTTTGCTGCTCTACAAAATGAGTTAGATTTCTGAGTTCAAAAAGTTCCTTGAAGTGGCCTGATCCAGCAGCCTAGCAAAACTGAGCCATTCATTGTCCTGGTTCACTGGCTACCAAAAGCAAGCTTAATATTCAAACTTAGAGCACAGTGAGTCTTGCCGTGCTTTACCTGGTCCCCAGGACTGGGTGTGGCCTGGAGTGTCAAACTCAGGAATTACTCGGATTCCACGCATCCTGGCGTGCTCTATAACCTTCTTCACATCTTTGATGGTGTAGATGTGTGTCTGGGAGTGGTAGGCCCCCTTTAAAACAAGGAGCGAAAAACTAACACATAGGCCTACACTCACCATTGTGCTGTACCAGTTTATTTACCTTAAAGTCAACAATTTGTTGTGCGCCTCTCTGGAGTCAAAGTTTAGTATTTGCTATACTTCCAGAAAGCCGATGTGAATGCTATGTTGGAAGTAATATTGCAGTTTAATTCAGCATTTTATATAGTTTTATTTTCCATCCATTAGGTTGTATAATCCCAACTCCACATCTCTGCTGTACTTTACATGAGATCAGAGTCACAGCGGTCCTCCAACTTTACCTCCAGGACAACAAATCAGTCAGGCCAGGGAATGCGTTCTTTACCCAACATTATGGTTAAAGCCCAAGACTGTCAGGATTTGTAAATTATTATTTAATTCTCATCAGTAATCGTTCGTGTGAATCAGGAATTAGAAATATCCTAGTTGATAGGCAACAGTAGTTCAAGAGGGCATCAGTCCTGCAGGTTTTATGCTTACATATACAATTTCCATTTTAACCTTTAAATTATTAGTACCTCAAAATTAAGGACCTAAGTGGAACAAAAAACAGAAGACCTTTTGTGTCTCCAGCGCTTCAATCTCCTGGACCTGATTACTGGTTCACTGCATGTTCCTTGTATTCAGTATTTTTGGAAAGAGCTGCTGTTGATACCTTCTTACTAAGGTCAGGAAAGGTGATGCTCTGGTATGGGAAGGAGGGATCATCCACAATGTGCCAGTGAAACACGTTAAACTTGCTGTAGGCCATTGCATCCTGTGTAGGAAAAGAAGAGTTTTTTGGTATGATTTTAAGCTACCAAAGCTGCTGTGATTATTTTTGTTTTCTCAAAACATCCCAATACCCTTCCCCCTAACAACATACTATGGGAAATGCAAATCAATTTAAGCTAACTGACACTTATTTTGTACCCTGAGCTGACAAACCTGACAAATCAACATAAGCTTCGATGTAAGAACAAGATAGCGAAGCCCCATTACCAGTGTCTTTAGGATGGTGTGGAGAGGTAAGTAGTGTCTGGAAGAGTCCAGTAGGAGTCCCCGGTGTTGGAAACGGGGAAAATCGGCAACCTCTGTCTTGTTAACATAATACTAAGAGGGGGGGAAAATTCATGTAGTCAGTGCTTTCTGCTGAGTGGTCGAACTTCCAACACACAAAAAGCATCACATATTCTGTCCTTTAAGAATCAACCATCCTACTATGGCTATAACTGAAAAGGGTTTTACAATATTGATTGATGAAAACACCAACCCACACCATGTTCTCCATTACTCATTCCAATCCATCTCGGCAGACTGATCACTGGTGTCAGCCCAGGATTCAGGATTTGTTGCACTGTCAAAGAATGTGCTTTAAACGCCGAGTGCAAGGTGCTCCTCTGTGTGATCTGCACATGTACACTTTCAAAGATAGTCTTTTTGCTTTTGCATGGTGCCAAGTAGCCACACTGCAGTACAGTGTGATGCTCCATGCTGGGCTCAGAGCACTGGTATTAGTGTTCAATGAGTGTATAAATACCCATCTTGAGCCCTGACTCCAAATTGTCTCTGCAATGATGAACAGTGTGTTGGTTCTGTGATTATTTATTCATTTTGAGAGACCAAGGCAAGATAAATGATCCTTTTATTCAATGTGAGTGAAATGATGAAATGCATCTTAACTGAGCAATTGCACAACTGGGTTATCAAATTAGATGAGAGAGACACTCCGTCTGTATAACATGAACACTTTTTTTCTGTAATCAGTACTTACAGTGCCAACATCATCCTGGTAAACAAGCTGACTGAATGTCTCCAAGCCTTATGAAATAAATCACATGAAATTTAATGTTACATGTTTAAGTATTAATCCTTGGGTAGACCTTTAATACTTCACACACACATATACATATACACTCACCTAAAGGATTATTAGGAACACCATACTAATACTGTGTTTGACCCCCTTTCGCCTTCAGAACTGCCTTAATTCTACGTGGCATTGATTCAACAAGGTGCTGAAAGCATTCTTTAGAAATGTTGGCCCATATTGATAGGATAGCATCTTGCAGTTGATGGAGATTTGTGGGATGCACATCCAGGGCACGAAGCTCCCGTTCCACCACATCCCAAAGATGCTCTATTGGGTTGAGATCTGGTGACTGTGGGGGCCAGTTTAGTACAGTGAACTCATTGTCATGTTCAAGAAACCAATTTGAAATGATTCGACCTTTGTGACATGGTGCATTATCCTGCTGGAAGTAGCCATCAGAGGATGGGTACATGGTGGTCATAAAGGGATGGACATGGTCAGAAACAATGCTCAGGTCGGCCCATTCTCCTCTGACCTCTAGCATCAACAAGGCATTTTCGCCCACAGGACTGCCGCATACTGGATGTTTTTCCCTTTTCACACCATTCTTTGTAAACCCTAGAAATGGTTGTGCGTGAAAATCCCAGTAACTGAGCAGATTGTGAAATACTCAGACCGGCCCGTCTGGCACCAACAACCATGCCACGCTCAAAATTGCTTAAATCACCTTTCTTTCCCATTCAGACATTCAGTTTGGAGTTCAGGAGATTGTCTTGACCAGGACAACACCCCTAAATGCATTGAAGCAACTGCCATGTGATTGGTTGGTTAGATAATTGCATTAATGAGAAATTGAACAGGTGTTCCTAATAATCCTTTAGGTGAGTGTATATATATATATAATAGCATCCCCCAGCCATCGATTATAATGATATTTCTGTGCAGCGCACCATTTCTACACTCAATTTAACTAGCAAAATACATATAGGCAAGAGCTAACAACATATTCCAAAGTGGGTTTGAATGCCAATGTTATTCCCACAACTTAAATTCCATCTCATTACTTTTATTTGGTTATGCACAGTCATATGCTGAATCTTGGGTGATTTTTGTTGTTGTTTTTAATGAAATAAACATTGAATTACATCACTTGGTTTTGTTACTTTTTGTTACCCAAGTTGAAACTAGAACTCCACTATTCTGTCCCATTACATCACCCAAGGTTTGAAATTTGTTATCTACATTGCTAATGGATTTTCTGAAATGGTGTTGAAGCAGAGGTTGATAGAAAAGAGCAGGATACCTCTGAGTGCTCCCCACACTGAGTCTGCAGTCAGCATCCCCCAGCCATCAGCTACACTTAGCATATCTGTAAACACAGAAGACAAACAGCATGCATCATTTCTTATATTACACAATTGTGGTCAGATAAATAAATAACTAGTCATATTTCCCTTTTTCTTTCACCCCAATTGGAATTGCCAATTTCTGAACTCAATTAAGCACTATAGCTTAGGTATTGTTTCAGGAGACAAGGTATGTATCCTCCAGTTCAATATCAGCTTGTCCAGCATCTCTTCACTGGCTTTACAGTGAAATATAGAATTGATCCTGAAGTCCTGCCACTGACCTATAAAACATGTTGCCCAAGAATACCTAAGCATGTTTATAGTCCCTAAAATTGATGGTCATAGTGGTCAACCAGGTCCCAGGATGCCAGCTATCTGGTGGTCCCTAAAATTAGCAACGGGTAGAGGCCCCACAACCTGTGGATTGGCCCTTGTTAGATATGCCCCTTCTGTCTCAGGTTTTAAATCCAGGCTGAAGACATATTTCTTACATAGTCTGTACTTCCTAACAAAAAAGGTTTCTGGACATGTTGCACATTAACATCCCAGAGGGTGGACCATAGAGGTCTACAGCACCCCTAGTGGCAGACCCTTTCCCCACATTCATACATCATCAGATCCTCTGACTCTTGTGACATCCCAGCACTACCAAAGGACTTTGATCTTTATTTGCTACTAACTACTACCAGAAGGGAAGGCAACCATTAGGCCTAGGCCTTAAATCTTGAACGCCCAAAGAGTTTTCCTATAACAGTCTGTCGTTCTGTAGGAGCTTTGTGGGTGTTTATCTCCTCCGTGCCTAATGGTTTACTTTACTTTTTGTATTAATAGCACAAGCTTGTGTTGTTTATTTCAATGTCTGAAGTGCTCTGTGGCAACTCAGCAAAGGGCAATATACCAAATTGAACAGAAATTAATAAAGGACAGTGGATGAATAGTGGTTTGTATAGTAAATAAAGAATCACTGGTTCACTTGGGTTTGCAAGCACTGCTACTTCAATCCATGTTGGTCTCAGCCAAACAACAGGAAGTGTGTGCAGGACGTAACAGGCAGAAAACTCACAGTTCTCTTTGGAATCCAGGTCAGGGTAGCCATCACAATCAGCTACCTTTACATTCACAATCAGTCCGCCGGGTTGTGCATTTACATAAGAGGGTCCACCACGGGCAAAGACATTCTGCTTCTCTCTTACTGAGAACAAATAAAAAAAAATAAAAAAAACAGTATTAAGGGGTGTCCACAATTGCATTTGCTGAAAAAGATGCCCACTTCCAGAGAAAAAATAATATTACAAGAACATTTGACAAAAAATATTAACCTATTCCCAACCCCCCATCCCCCATCCCCACATTATTTACTGGTACATTAACTATCCAAGGGCACAGGTTTGGCCATTGCTAGAACCATCCATCGTTGCAGGTTAGTTCCTTCATACACCCATATATAGTATAGTCATAATGACTTATCCCTCACGTTCATTAAGCAAAGACCTATTGTAAATACTAAATAAGACCAACAAAGCTACTCACTCAATACAAAGGCTAATATGCAAAGTACCAGTATTAGTTTAGACTTCATATTTTCAGCTCTTTTTACAGTTTTAACAGACCTGCACAAAGCTCCACCATCATCATTGTTCTGTGAAACCTCGCTTAAGCAAAACACTTTTGTAAAAGGCCTTACAAATGCAATCTATAGCTCCATGAGCCCCTTTCAAAAGGTATTTGAATACCTGATGACCAATACATTGACACAGCTATGTTAATCATGTGACCTGACAAATGACCAACTAAAATCACGCACAAAAGACTGCTTGCCCTTTGTCAATTAAATGCTTTTGATGATTTTGATAGTTCATAAGAATAGCCTAAACTACTACTACTACTACTACTACTACTAATAATAATAATAATAATAATAATAATAATAATAATAATACATTTTAGCTAACATGCTTAATATTAACATTTATCTGAAAGCACTAACATATTACGTATGACCATGTTGCAAAACAAAACCTGTCTGTAGTTGGCCAATCACATTTAAACAATTTATTTTCATGTACTGTATTGTTTAATTGCTTTATGGTACAATGTGCACAGTCATATTCCTCAGAGCAGTATCAGTCTCAGCAGCTGGAAATGTTTTGTAGCTGAATTTATATTAAGTTTATCTAGCATTGTTCTGTTTGCATATACTGCTATACGTGCTTGCTTGGCATTAATCTTTCGTCTTAATGATTTGTTCTGCAAATGGTATGAAGTCTACAGTAGTACATGTAGTTTGGGCGTGAATTAGTTAAAGTCACATGATGACTATTCCCAGCACCAGTTCTTCAGTGCTGTCTGACTGACGCTGCCAGTTTCCAGTGAAAGAGGAATTTCAAAGTAAAGGCGGAATATCAATGTCAAGTATACGTGCATCTCCACCATGAAACGCAAAGTGGTTTCATGATCTGATAAGAGCTGATCATCGCGATTGTGTGCAGGTCTTACGACATCCCCTCCACTGCATTTCCGCACTCTCTCATCCGGCGTTTTATGAAATAACCACCATTAAACCAAAAGTCTAGATTACGTAAAGTTACCTGTTCGCAAACTTTCACCGTAACCCGGAAAAGTCAGCATGAAGTATCTCTTGAAAGCCGAGTCCAGGAGCGAGCAGCCGGGCTGCGCGGCGGACTGCTTGGCGTACTCCAGGCTGAACACTTGCGGGCTGAGCGGGTACCTCTCGGCGGTCTGGACAAACTGCTGGGGCAGCGGCCAGACCCCCTGCGCCCCCGGCACCAGCAGCAGCCAGAAGCCGAGGCAGGAGAGCCACCGTGCAGCGCTGAAGCGGGACCCGCTGCACTTCTGTTCCCAAAGGGAGACATCCATATTGTGAGATGGAGAAGGAAACCGGGTCGTTTTGGCCGCGGTGGCGAGTGGCTTTGGGATAAAACTCGGCCGTCCGGCTGTTTCCACAGACGCAGGGCGGAATAGCAGAGGCAAGCGGCCGCAACCAGCAACACGCAGCTCTGCAGTCATATGACACACAAGCGCGACCACGTGACTGTGACCTCCGCACACAGCGGGCGCACTTCCGGGTTGAACTGCGCACCCGTCTTTTTCCAGATGTACAGGAAATCTCGTCCCCTCTAAACACACACACACACACACATTTCACAGTTGACACAATTTAAGTGTTTTAAATAAATTGAAGTTTTGTTTGTAGCCAATTTCTATATTTAAGCCTGTTTCAAGATGGACTGATTATGAGGATAGCTCATCTTATTAGGTTGAATTATATTTACCATTCAAATCAAATTGTATTTTGAGTGAAATAAATATTTTAAATGTGTAATTTGTCAGTTTTATATGCATTATTTTTAATTAACTAATGTACTGAATTGTTAATTATTTCCACTGGTTGTGACATATGGAACTGTTCACCCCTGATCTAAAGACGTTTACATGTACATAACTGTTTAGACACACTAATCCAGAATCTCCTGAAACAAATGCAAATTAAGATAAGTAAATAATTGCCATTCAGTGATCATTTAACCTAAAAGATAATGGACTGATAGTGGTGGGGGAGAATGCAGGGAGGGGTAGACAATATTTATTATATCCCTTAATGTACTTACCTCAGTCACCAGCAAACATCTGAGCCTGAATTTGAGCCCCAGTCCTCCTAGCTTCTAGACCAGCACTTTTTACAATCAGTTACAAAGGGCTCCCCTTTTAAATGATCAAGTATCACATATGTCAACCTCACACTGCCCTCCTGACCCTAAAACAAAGTACCAGAACATGATCAGGAGATTTTCAGAAGAGAGCTGCTCCACCAGGATTTGAACCCAGGTGCTAACCAGGATGTAGTGCAGAACTTAATGCAGTATCTTGTGTATCAACGTCACATTGCACTGCAAACCAGCTCAAAAACAACAGGAACAAGAAGGATAAACAGATGGTGGACCAGGATTTGAACACAGGTCCTGCCAATTTACATGCAAGCACTGCATGCAGTGGGCCACAAAGTATTCTATTACTTAATCAAACATCTGGTACAGTGAGGGGGAAAAAGTATTTGATCCCCTGCTGATTTTGTACGTTTGCCCACTGACAAAGAAATGATCAGCCTATAATTTTAATGGTAGGTGTATATTAACAGTGAGAGACAGAATAACAACAACATAATCCAGAAAAACGCATTTCAAAAATGTTATAAATTGATTTGCATGTTAATGAATGAAATAAGTATTTGACCCCTTCGACTTAGTACTTGTTGGCAAATCCTTGTTGGCAATCAGGTTTGCACACATCTCAGGAGGGATTTTGTCCCACTCCTCTTTGCAGATCCTCTCCAAGTCATTAAGGTTTCGAGGCTGACGTTTGGCAACTTGAACCTTCAGCTCCCTCCACAGATTTTCTATGGGATTAAGGTCTGGAGACTGGCTAACCTTAATGTCCTTCATGGCATAGTGTGTTACCAATTGTTTTCTTGGTGACTATGGTCCCAGCTGCCTTGAGATCATTAACAAGATCCTCCCGTGTAGTTCTGGGCTGATTCCTCACCATTCTCATGATCATTGAAACTCCACGAGGTGAGATCTTGCATGGAGCCCCAGACCGAGGGAGACTGACAGTTATTTTGTGTTTCTTCCATTTGCGAATAATCACACCGACTGTTGTCAGCTTCTCACCAAGCTGCTTGGCGATGGTCTTGTAGCCCATTCCAGCCTTGTGTAGGTCTACAATCTTGTCCCTGACATCCTTGGACAGCTCTTTGGTCTTGGCCATGGTGGAGAGTTTGGAATCTGATTGATTGATTGCTTCTGTGGACAGGTGTCTTTTATACAGGTAACGAGCTGAGATTAGGAGCAGTCCCTTTAAGAGAGTGCTCCTAATCTCAGCTCGTTACCTGTATAAAAGACACCTGGGAGCCAGAAATCTTGCTGATTGATAGGGGATCATTTCCCTCATGAACATGCAAATCAATTTATAACTTTTTTGAAATGCGTTTTTCTGGATTTTGTTGTTGTTATTCTGTCTCTCACTGTTAAAATACACATACCATTAAAATTATAGACTGCTCATTTCTTTGTCAGTGGGCAAACGTACAAAAGCAGCAGGGGATCAAATACTTTTTTCCCTCACTGTATATCAATCTCACACTGCCCCCTCTAGCACTAAAACAATGCACAAGCAACATATCTTTAAAAGACATGCTCTACCCAGCTTCAAACTCAGGACTTACCAGCTTTGAGACTAGCACCCTGCATGGTGAGACACAAATGACTTCTCATATAGCTTATTGAAGATCTGATATATCCACCTCAAAGTGCCCCAACTGACACCAAACCAATGTGATTTACGGAATACTGCACAAAGATTTAAACCCAGCTTCTGCTAGGTTTCAGGCCAAAACGTTATACAGTGAGCAATTTGAACTCAAGTCCTGCTAGCTTTAAGACTAGCGCCCACAGCTGTGAGTTACCAGGGACTAACACCTTTTGTCCTCCATGATCTTGTACATCAACTTCACACTGCCCCCTGCTGGGCTTTAACATCCTGACTCACACCCCTGCCACAAAGACAGCACTATAAATCCAGCTTCTACATAATTGTGGGACAAAGACAACAAAACAGGCAAAACTATACAAAAAAAAAAAACTATACAGTGTGATAGTTAGGAATCCCTTCCTCAATGATTTGTAATGTCAGCATAATCCTGTCCCCTCAAGCAAGAAAACAAACAAACAAAAAAGAACTGCACAAACGTCAGAAGGTGGATTGAAGCACTCGTAAAGAAGGTTTTGGAAATAAACACCAAAATTATGATAAGTCACTGCCCAGTATGGACTTGTACATGTACCATGCTTACACATGGGGACTGTGACAGAGGAGAGAAGATCACTCCTAGAGCATTGCCTCTTACACCTGTGAACTGGATATTTCAGGTGGACCTCAGGAACATCAGAAACCACATATATATATACATATATATCAACAGTGGATTGATATGGGCTGATGGTGATGATATATGAGGGGTGAAACCAAATAGTGGAGACTTTGTCTATTCGTTAACGCATCTATGTACAAGTGAATCCAACATTCGGAAATACAAAAATTAACATAATTTAATTTAAAGCCTGTACTGATGATTGGCTCACTATGTAGCGATAATGAAGATTGACTGGAGAGTAGAATGTGTTATTTCTTGTCTGTTAACTACTTCTGCTAACAGTGGCTTCGTCACAGAAAAGTTCTGCATGGCAATACTTTGACAAAGTAAATGAAAACTAAAATATGTGCAGTGCATAGACTACCACACATTTACAAATGGTGTAAACCCACCAAACTGTGGCATGAGCAATGACAGAAATGGAAAGCGGAGCAACAAACAATATTATTAAGCTGGTTACATTACAAGCTATTGCCTATATAGGATATTTATATTTTTTTGTGCTGGAATTTGAATGCATAGGTTTGTTTCCAAATTGATTTAACGGACCAGCAGTTTACAGAGTGCGGTTTGAAAACGCGGGAAAAGCAGATTTTCTATTTAAGATCGTATAAAGTAGGCAACTAGCAAGTCTAATACATTTTGTATTTCACCGATATAACCAGAAAAAAAATTGCCACATGTTTCGCCACACAACCAGGTTAGGCCACCTTTGACTAAGAATTTGTGACCGTGACTGGGGCGGAGTTTTGTAAATAATGTTGTCGCAGCAATCCTGAGTGTTACTGATGAACCAACAGGTTGGTGACATATGTAATGCTAACTATTGTCACACATATGTCAGAAGTTATATATCAATAAATCACGCAAAATATATCCCAAGGCATAGGCAAATATGTTGCACTGCTTTACAATGTAGACTATGGGTAGTTTGTTTCATGTTATTTTTTTATGTCAAACTTTAACAAATCAAAAATTACATCTTGGTATAGATATACATTGAATGTAAGTAATTTCATTTTTAATTTAATTTAGTTGATTTAAATGTGCTGCAGTATATGTCAAGACCCCACTCTATCCCATGATATTGTGATCTATGGTCTCCACTCAGTTCACTGGTTCAAATGATCTGTAACCGCTGGGTCCTGTGACCACAGTGCAAAAACAAACATGCACCACAGGACACTAATGTTAAGACATTTGCGTCACAGCTCACATTGCTAAACTAATATTAAAATTAAATTGAATATAAATGTAAAAACAAATACACTTGTGTATGTCAGGGTACAACTGTAATTGCACAATATTCAACTCTTTATACAAACACCTCATCCCCCAAAATTATGTCGCAAGTCAAGACCAATGTTGAAACCTATTCAAAGCCATCATAAAATTCAGGAATAAACCATAAAATATTTGTTTAGAAAAATGAGAGATTTAAATAAAGGCAGAATGAAGCTCTGGGCCCTCGTATACACCTGTATATCAGAGATGCATCATACATACACACATGTACATATGGAATAATTAAGAAAAAAAAAAACACTATTGCAACCGAGAAACACAAAAATGTGACAATTGAAAGTGAAAATGTTAAAATGGCAATGGGACAGAAATGTATATACACATACATTCACACTAATATCTAACTACATATTTATATCCATAAATAGGCCTACATATATTAAAAAACTATCTTTTGTGCAATTAATGTTAATTTATATACATAGAGTGTGTGTAGTTTTGGGGGATAAGTAGGTGTAATGTGTGATGCAATACTTACCGTGGTTTATCCAAAGATCCTTGCATCTTTCCTGGCATTTCAATATAACCTTTATGATCTGGAACCCACAAGCCTAGGATGCTTGGGATCAGTAGTTAATGGTACTTTCTGGCTAGGCCATAGTTTTTCCAACCATTGACAGTGGTTTGTTTGAAATACTGGTAAATGGTCAGCAGCTGTAACAATTAGACAACGGTTTTACATCTGTTCTGGAAATGTACTTTTCTTTCATTTTAATTTCCCTTTTCTAATCCAAATACTTTTTGCAAAAGTATAGATACAAATAATTCTTCAACAATGCACATTGTGGTTTGTTTTCTGTAATGAAAAACACTTCAAACACTGTAGGCCTTTTCTTTCTTTGCATTGCACGACTCACAAAGCACAGAGCTAGATATTTGAAGGTGATTACAAAACCAAAATAAGCAAAACTTTAGCAAAAAGAGGTGCATTTTCTTTTGGGGACAGTCATCGTTTCTTAAGTTTATTGACACAAGACAGGTATTTATGGGATGTTTGCAGTCAAATTCAGAAGGGGGATTACACAGCCAGGCTATATATAAAATATTTTACAAGATTCCCTGGCTATTTGCCTTGCATTTACCTCACAGCTATTCTTGTCTGATAATTCACACAAGACTCTCTTCAAAGATTTTTTTTTATTTTTTTATGACATTTATTTAAATAGTACAGTCTTTTTTTTTTTTTTTGTCCTTTTTTAAGAACTGTTATAACCGATTAAACCAATTGGGTCTGCAACTCCCCTTTCCCAGAATGTTTTAGAAACTGAGAAAAAAATATCTATCCATTTAACCAATTTGTATATCATATAAATACATGATATATAAATTGGTTAACTTCAGTGAAATGTTTTTTATTTTTTACTTCAAGGGCAACATTTCCTGCATTACATGCAGGCTTTTTGTTTTTTTCAGACTGCCACACTGTAGGAAAAAAGTACATTAACAATAAGGAATACCCACTGTGACCACTCAGATACAGGGGGTGCCTTGTGGTGAGAAGTCTCAATGCAGATAACTTGAATAGTTTCTGCCTTGTATCTCAACTAAAGAAATTAAAAAAATAAAAATACGACATTTTGGTGGGAAGCATTGAGAAGTTAATTGGCATTTTTTTGTACATTCCTGTCCAAACAGCTCACAATGTTAAATGCAAAAGCTTTAGAGCATCTATAACAATCTGTTTTTATACAAGTTGTTTCCAAGACTGTTTAACACAAAATCGATTTCTTGGGCCCCCCTAAGGCCCCTTTTCTTTTTTGCCACTGAAGCGTCAGTTAGCCCACATGAAGGGACTTGTTTAAAGCAGCATTAAAATATAAAGACAGCAACAAGAAAATTACAAAAAGTTAGCCCTGCGACCACCAGCTCCAAAGAAGGTTGCCATGTAGATGTGATTACACCTGTTTTTGTTCAGAGATCTTCCTCAACTCTACAAGCTTTAAAACCAAGCATTTTCAAAACACTATTCTGCTGCCATGTTCGAATGGCCGACGCCTTGTTAGAGCGCACAGACTCTTTGGAGAAAGACTTCAGGTGATCCCAGCATCTCTTTCTCAAAGAATTAAAGCCTGTATTCTACCTAAACTGATTTTCCCTTTTTGACCTGAGGAAGTATTGGGAAGTTTATTTGGGGTATTCTGTTTGCGCTATTAAAATAAGTATTTGAATAAAAAAAAAAAAAGATTTTTTTCCTGTCTTCGTTGACAAGCATCTTGGTAAAGAAACCTAAATAATCCCCCCCCCCTGTGGATTACAGGCCATAGTATGCAGTTTTATGCTAAAAGCAACGGAATTTGAGGATCAAACATTTCTGCTCTAAATTATCAACACAAGAAATGCTAACCCTAACTTGGTTACTTCTTTTTGACTGAGAAAAGCCGAGGCTCAAAGGCTACTAAAGCACTGCTACGGTTGTGGAGAGCTGTAATGAAAACAATGGAGAGAGGGATGAATAGGTTCATTATCCTATGTTAATTATCCAGCCTCCCACCCTCCACATAAAATATTCAAATATAAAACAAAAAAAGCAGGGAGAAATACTTAAACTACACAGCAAATATACATCTTGAAGATTTGTAAAGAATAAATATTTTTTTGTAATTTAAAAATTATGCAAACACGTGCCACGCTTGCTCTTTAACTCTTCCATGCATATGCATTATTTACAATTTGAAAAATACTGATTTCCTTTTTTTTGTTTTGCTTTTTTGTTTGTTATTTTACTTAACAAAAGGTTGAACCCCCTTACAATCAGCCAATCAACATTCAGCAACCTGGAAGGGGATCTTCACCATGTACAGCATACATGGCTGACGGGACACAAAGCTGTGTTGAAAATAAAATGTCAGTCCATTTCCTACACACAAGGAAATGAAAAATAAAGCCAAAATGGAAACGAAGATGAAAAAAAACTGCAAAAAACTGCAAAAAACAAAAACACAAAGCTTCAGGTTGGAAAGATGAAGCTACGATACAAGCCTGGAGGGTAGGGTCTTTTTTTCAGTCTTTTCACTCCACTCTGCCGTTTACAATACTGTTGTACAATTTGTATTTTCTCTTTAATATTCTACCTTTTTTATTACAATATAATTTACTTAAAGTTTCCATTAAACAAAACAGAAAAAAAGATGATGCAAGGTTGGGTAGTAGACCAGCGGTGACAGCAGAGGCCCGGGCTGCCCAGTTGAATTGCATCAGCACTCTAGTGGGTAGAGTTATTCTTCACAAGTTCATGGTAAGCAGGGTTCATCCTCAATCCTCAATATACTCCCACAGGTCTTTCTCGTAACCTTCGTGCACGTGCTGTAGCAACACTCTTCGTCGACTCTCACAGTATCTGGGGATAAAATTACAAATGTTAGGGTTGAGGATCTTTGTGTATAATATTATATATAAAAAGCTCCAGGCTCACTTCATTCAACAGGATGGCATTGTGGCCCGAATACTGGTTAAATCAGCTGTTGAGAAGACGTGAGTGGTTTGCAACAAGTGCACAAAGAAAACACAGGAGAAGCTTTATTGCATGTGCTGGTTTATTAAATTTGGTAATATAGGAATATTCAATTTATCAAGAATTTCAACCACATTCTTCAGATTTAAGAACTGAAACATTCAATGGCTATGTGTATGTTCAGATAAGGAAAATAAACTAGAACAGCTGCACTCAATATAGATTTCTGACAAGACATGTAAAACAGTGGGCATTGGAGATAAAAATAAGTTTCTCTACGGAAAATGGCCAGGGACCTGGCAATGGAAAAATCCGATTAATTTTGGTGGAATGGTATGAATAAACAATATCCAACCCACAACAATCATGTCAGTAATGGAGTATGTCAAACTATTACAATTATGCATTTCAGTTAAAATGATTGGCACTTGAGAACAAAAGTGTGTGTTCCGAGTTTGGGTGATTGTACATTTTGAAGATAATGTGAAACTATTTATCCCTCTTACTACTGTAAGACATTAATGAGATTAGCTTTGGTGCTTCATTTCCAAGGAGATAATTTACCTTTATTTATCTCTTACTCAGGGTGACAAAGTTGTCACAATACAGTATAGAATACAGTAAAATAAGTGCAAAATACAATGTACAGGCTATAAAGTTAAGATGAACTAAAAACAAGTAAAATACAGTGCAGTTGCATCCATTGTGTGCAGTGGGTAGATCAGGCATAATGATCAAAATTACATTTAGCATTTATAACTAATGTATGAATAATAAATGAGAGAAAAACAGCAACTATGTTATGAAGGTATTATTGAGTGACGGCAAAGACTAATACAAATGTCATCAGTCTTTATGCGCCTGTATTTATCGTAGCGCAATGGGACTCAGTTTGGCAATAGTATCCATAATGCCCGATAATACAATGTAATATAATGTTTCTGTTTAAAGGCTACTTGCCCTGTCTCAATGTCTCGAACACGGAGCAGTATGGTCACACTACCACTGAATATAATTTAAACCCGAGCAGCTGCAGGGAAGACTAACCCTGTGCTCATTGCAACTCATCTTTTCTGCTGTCCAGTAAGTGTTGAAATTTCACAACCTTACAGCAGCTGTGATCATGATAACGGTTATATATTAAGTTTTAAAAGTTACTAAAATAATAGAATAGAATGGGAAAAATCAGATTAACTTATACACTCCTACTAACACATTATGGTATACATCATATTTACACAATAGAGAAGTGAAAATTAAACCGAAAATGCATTAAAAAAAAAATATATGAACGTCCTTTGTTTTTAACTCCTTCAGCAAAAGACATCTTGAAAGATGATGAGAAAGACATGCCCCACAAGCTGACCTGTATTTATCCTGTACTTTCTGTTTGATATCCTGCAGTGAGTCCTGTGAAATATCCCGCTCCAGATATCCAGACAACACCTCGGTAGCATTTTCCAAGTCTGCCTGATTGTTCTAAAAATATTAAAAAAATGTGTATATACATATTATATAAATCTATACATACACACACAAACTAAATGCAGAACCTCTTGAAACAAAATGCTAATTAATCCAAAGACTTTTACATGACTTTCAATAAACATCTAGCATCTCTTACCTCAAAGATAATGGACTGATTATTCTTCTTGAGGTAGAAAGCAAAAACGTAAGTGTACATAAGGGTGGCACGACACTGGCAGAGCACATCCACCGCCTTCTTCAGGAACTGCACCTCGATCCAGGACATGTTGTGCTGCTGCATCTCCTCCATCTTCTGTTTGACCTGAGCATACAGCTTGTGCTCGAAGCGCAGGCTCTGCATGTGGTTCATGTAGCGGTTGCAGTAGAACAGGTACCTCTGCAGGGCTGCTCTGGATCGCTGCAATATTGAAACGTCTACCTATTAATTGTCACCACATTGTCATTGTTTGTAAAACTGCAAAATCCCCCAATCATCCCTGCCCCACATCAATTCACATTGTTAAATATGTCTGTTACAGTAACTGCAACTTGGTTCCCTCATACTATTCTAAATGATTATGCTGTGCCCACGTGTTTAATGTGCTCAAACTTCACAAGTTTCTGCCCCCCTACACTTCCCACAGCTGTGCCCTCCAACTATCTGCAGAAGCACAAGATGCTTAGTCATCCTGTGAAAGGTTTTTTAGGTTTCCTACATAACATACAAACATCACTATCCCTGCTATACAAACAACAAAAACACAAAAAAAACTCAAAAAGATCAGAAGCCAATTGTAAAACTAACAGTAAACACTGCATGTGTAAATTTATCACATGATGGAAAGTAGTATACATTTGACCTAAACAGCAGAAAATATCTAAAACCAGTTTAAAAAAAACCTGAAACTAATCATTCCATAATAAACAATAAATGGGATAGAGATTTTTAACCTTTTGACATTTTGTATTGGGTATTATTTTTAAAGAGCTAGGTAGTTCCAACTGAATGGTGTTTATATTGAATGATGAAAATTTACCTCTTGTGCATCTCTTGCTGCCTTCGCATCATCTTCATTGTAGCGATTGCAGTTGTACCTTCAAAACAAAATAAGTTTCCTAAAACATTAATATAGGACCACAGCATCTTTTTCTTTTTACCATTTGCAAAATGTATTTTTCCAGCAGCATTATCACCACTTACCACACTGTAGACTATATTCACTGATGAGTTTAGTGAAACATACAAAACAGAGGTTCCAATTGTGATAGTCAGAAAAGTGTTTGAAATGCATCTTGTTGACCCCTATACAGATACTAATATTGATGATATACTTTAATCTGAGAACATTCTCAAATCAATAAAGTTGGTATATGTTCCAAAACTGAAAATTCACCAGTCCTCGCACTTATTTCATGCTGTGCATATACATTTTTGCCATTTTAATATGTGCACCCCCCTGCATAAAAATGCTTTATAGATCTGTGTGCTTCTTTACGGGGAATGTGGGCATCTGAGGTCAATGGCAAAATCAGGACTATTCATCTACTACAAATATTTCATTTTCATAAATAGTTCTAAATGATTACTCACCAATACAAATTTTACCTTAAGTTCTTACAAAATAAAGCCATTAAGAAGTAAAACTCACCCATACCAGCTAGCTCCATTTATAACCACGAATAATGGTTTGTGGTTGCATTTTACAGAAGTACTTGTCGGTTTGCTTAAGTTAATGTAGTATATGATCAGTGATAAAATATATAAAAATGCCACATAGGCAATCCACAAAAATTGAACTATACGGTTAAACACAGTACTTCTAGTACACTCTGCAACACATCCCTTGAGGGGTATCCAGTTTTCAGCCCAGACCAAACTGCACAACAAACTACCAAAATCATTTGAAGGTGATTTTAGTGGGAGGCTAAAAAGTGCTTAATTAGTTGTGTGAAGCCAATTAGAGGATGCAGAGAAAAGGGGTGTACTTAAGCAATACAGTAGAAACCTTTCTACATGTATAAACAAAATAAGATGCTTGTTTATGCAATCTTAAAACACACTGGCAATATGAAATTAGAAAGCCCATGATTCAATTTTACCTATGTACAGTCAGTCCCAAAGACACAGACCGATTTGTATGCACTCACTCGGATGTGGAGATTCAACATTGAAAGACCTGAGGTCTTGTCAGAAATTTAAATACAATAAATGACACATCAGCTCTGCATAAATATTCAAATGTATATGAATATGTATATTTCTTTGAATGGAATATGTAAAATGTTGTTGTATAGTTCCGTCTGTCTGTCTCTCTCCCCCTGCACACCCACTTTTCTCGTTCCACGTGTGAAACACGTGGAACAACTCTTCCTTCCCCCTGCACAGCCACTTTTCTCTTTGTCTGGTTCCACGTGCAAAACACACTGAACTACTCAATCCCCCACAGTCCTTTGCGCATCCTAGAATGCTTTGCGGAGGAAACCGTGACATCACCCCCGCTGCTTGGTAACCCTACACTCCCAAGGAGGAAGAGGAAGTAGAGAAGCGAGGGCTGAGCCAATCCACATGCACATCCGGGACACTGCCCCCTGCCGATTGGACATTATTCACCTTCTGTTTACAACTGTATAAAATACAAAACCTGGAAGAGAACTGTAAGAAAGCTGGTTGAACACGAGACTGATTTGTGTTCGCTTTTTCTTCCAGGCTGGCCTGAATAAAGACTTATTTTTCCAGGATTTCTTCAATCATAAAATTGCATTCAGTTCTACGTCTGAAGTTGACATCTTTGAATATCAAGGAGTAAAATGAATTGTGTTCCAAAATATTACTCATTACAGAGTTAAATCCACACGTTATGGCTATACAGGAGGCGAAGCATGCTCACAATAGATCTAATTTACTGGCAAGACCAAGGGTCTGTGATGAAGTTACTTGCATGTCTTGTGTATCAGGAGGAAATTAAGGGGGAAGTAAGTAATGAGGCAGCAGGGCTTTGAGAAATTCAATAAAACCATTTTAAATCATGTTAAATCAGATTTCCATCTCTAGTTACATAGATCAGATGCAAAATGACATTCACATACAATGGTAAATCTTTAGAAATTTAAATTTCAACTTACCAGGCAGATCCATGGGGCTCCCATGGACCCAGGCAAACCCAACAGAACTCTGCTTTACAGTTCTGGTTACGACAGACCATGTGATTGCAGCCCCCATCCTTCTCAATGGTCACGTGGCATTTGGGACATTCCTGAAGACCAAAACAGGGTTATTCTTCAAACAACATTTGCAATGCAATATTCAGATGTTCATTCTGAATTCGAAGACAGTGTGACACCCAAAGATTAAGTTCCAAATACCTTAGTGTTCGCTGCAATCCAGTTTGACGTTTCACTGTCATCGTCGCACTTTTTAATCCATTTTCTTAACCACTGAAAAATACAATGAGGAAAGGGCAATTCAAAAGTCAACTTTTTACTCTGGACTAGCAAGGTGTTTAATCACAATACTTAAATGTGGTGATGTCATGCTGTTGGCACTCTACATATAACCAATACATTTTATTGCACCCAGTTAATTTACATAAGTTTAAAACTCCAACGAACACTAGGGAATTGTTCTAAACTTAAAAATATATAGTTTCAGCACTTTCTTCAAATAAGGAAAATGCATGATCTTCTACTGCCCTGTAAAAAAGACTGAACTCCATGGAACTTCTAGGAGTTCTCTTCAAACACTTTGCTCAATTTTCTATGAGCCTATTAAAATCAAATGATGTAGTTGTTTTAAGTACCCCAGATTCAATGCACAATGCTCTTTGCCTACTTATAAAGACAATCATCCACATCCCTCATCATGTTATTTTGCAAGGTTTTATTTATTACCAAGACTTTGGTAATAAAATAATCCCCATTGTTTTCCTTTAAGAACTAACAAAAATAAAAGGGGGGGGGTTCATGTGCATCCATCTTCGGGGTCCTTTTAAGTAAAGGGGTAGACATCTCAGATCCATCTTTGATTAATTGAAGTAATTTATAAATAGGAATCCTATTCACATATTAAAAATGTAAATTGTCCAAGACATATCAACCAGCACACATTAAGACAAGTCACATAATGTGTCAATTTCTAAAAAAGAACAAAGATTGCCAATACAGTAATCCCTCAAGGTATCTGAATTTGATGTATCCAAGCAGGAGAATCAATTTTAGAAATGAGCGACATTCTGGTATATACGCGACCAAGCGTTTGTTCTTAATGTTTACATAAATCCATTGCAGGCTGCAGGGAGCTGGCAAGAGATTATTCTACTAATCTGAATCTTATTTTTGAAGCGCTTGGTCTCTCTCTACCCAAGCTGTGCAGACAGCAAACACAGTCACACACAGCTTGAGTTTCTGGGGAGGGAAGTGGGGTGCCTGCTCAGCCAGCCCACTCAGGGTTTTGCCCTTGTGAAGCAACATCTTGGCCTCTGGTTATATGCATTAAAGACAGCGAGTTCCAGGGGGCCTGATTGCAGCGATAGGTCTTAATGATTAAGATTGTTCAGTTGAGATCAAGGACATTTTAAGTGTTTTTATTTTATAGTGTTTTAAATCTTAATTGAATAGTCACTGAATATGACTTCAGGTAACTTTTTTTTATTTTTTATGGAGCATACAAAGGGTAAAAATATAAAATTCAGACCAAATATGAGACGCAATGTGATTGCCTAATCCATCCCAACCCCAACCCCCCCATCCCCCCCACCACACACACAGAATTTGTTCCTGGACCCCAACTATACCCCTTCCCGCACTTTCTGCGGGAAAAGTCAGAGAAGTATCAAGTATCATTCTACCTAAGACAGGAACCTTTTATTTTGCACGGGAAAACTCTGCCCACACTCGGGGAGGATGGGCAACAAATATAAAAGGGTCCTTGCATGTAGTCCTACCAACATTATGCATCTGTACTCTCAAAGGTTGAAAAGATGAGCAATATGAGCAGAGTAATGACGGTCCAGGATGCTCTGGAACACATCCTTGATCAAGATAGTGAAGTAGAGGAGGAAGTGTCTGAAATTGAAGACGATCTTGAGATCAATTCTGATCATGATGATAAATTTTCAGATGATGAGGGTATTGTCCCACAGCCATCAACTCCAAGAGAGACACTGATATCAAAAAATGGCCAAATAGAATGGTCCTCATCCCCGAACATGTGTCGGGGAACAATATCAGCTGCAAACATAATAAAGGCAGTGCCAGGGCCCACTAGGATGCCAGTGACTCCTGTCACAGATATAAAGTCTGCTTTTGAGCTACTCATTCCTGATTCATTTCAAAAAATTGTTCTAGAAATGACTAATTTAGAAGGGAGGTGTATTTTGGGGCAGGAGTGGAGAGAACTGGACGAAACCCATTTACATGCTTATTTGGGGATTCTCATCCTGGCTGGGGTTTATAAGTCCAAAGATGAATCGACAGCCAGCCTGTGGGATGCAGACAGGCAGGGCCATATTCCGAGCCACCATGTCTTTGGAGACCTTTCATATTTTCTCAAGGGTCATTGGGTTTGATAATCGGGAGACAAGAGCTGGCAGAAAGGAGAGAGATAAGCTGGCAGCTATTAGGACAATGTGGGACAAGTGGGTAGAGCGGCTGCCACTACTCTACAACCAGGTCCTAATGTCACTGTGGATGAAAGGCTGGTGGCATTCCGAGGTTGCTGCCCCTTTAGGCAATATATGCCTTCAAAGCCATGTCCAAGTCAAAATAAAATAAGAACAAATAAAACAAATGTATTGAATGTCTAGTTTTTGCCAATGTACAGAAAACACTGTTTGAAAATGTTTTTTTAAAGAAAAACGAGTGACTTATCATAAGTAAACCATGATCCATAAGGGGTGAAAACTTGATTACACTAAATATTGATTAAATTGATATTAATTGAGCTAAAGTTAATGTTTATGGAGAAAAAAAAATATATATATTTTTTTAAATCTACTTTCGGATGGTTAAACATGCACCGGGTCAATTTGACCCGGGAACATTATTGCTGTTCCTTATAGTTGAACATAACAGGAGTGTTAAAATTGTGTAGTGTGACCCCAGCATAAAGTGTAATAGGTGTATAAAATATGGTTGTGAGTAACACAGATCATTTCCATTGTTTGCAATGCGATAATGCTCCCTAACAATTCTCCTCAACACGTTTACCTTGTATGTTAAGGGATCACTGTACTTATATTGGATGTAATTGTGTATTTACAACCAGAATGCGAGAATAAAAATGTTTTTAAAACAGTTTCAATAAACTAACACCTGTTTAGGTTTCCATTACTATCCCCATCAAGATTAAGCTGGAAATCAGGACATGGGCTTTTACACTAGTTCTCAATTCTGAATCCTTACTTATAACATGCTCTACCCCAAGGCAGGATTACCTCATCATTTGATTTCCAAATTTCCCCCATTTAATTCCATGTCCTGGAATTTACAAATAACAAATGTCACCGCAGTGCTGCTTACCATTTAAAGAAAAATACTACAGTGTGAGGTAAAAAACAGTCTCATACCTTACACTTCACAGGATCATGCCAGTTTTCTCCACAGTTGAAGCTGGAATTAAGAAAGAGAAATGTATTCAATATAGAACACACTTGCTGTACAGGCATTTGAGAAGAAAACTAATGCAGGTAAACAAAATATAAAAACATTTTATTAAACGTAGGCCCTCAAGTGGCTCATCATATAAATGCCTATGCTATTAATACATTTGCCCTGTAGGGTGGAAATGTCTGTTTAGAATATGGCCGGCGATTGTGTTCAGGGGGCTCCAAGAGATATCACAGGGGTGGGATCTGTAATAGTTTTCATCAACTGCCCTGCACTCCTCCAACCAGTAACGGTAACTTGACAACACACATATTGAAGTCTAACGAAAACTGAAAGGCATTGCTGGAAAAAGGCCAAATGGATATTCCAGTATTCACATTTCACACTAAAATACTTAGGTTTGAGTAGCCTTATGAAATTAAATCAACTGTATGATCCCCATCAATGGAAATTTAATTTGGTGTTCCTTCTTAATGGTGCAGAAGTTAGGGAAAGCACAGAGTATAAGGAGCTTGCTCAAATGCTAGTTATGGCTAAAACAAGGAAGTCAAGTGCCTTTTTGCACATTTAGCAGCTTGCTGGGGAAATGCAGGTGCCATGATCAAGCAACAGGTGCACTGCTGCTCAGTCTACAGTTAGTTGGATGAAGATGTCACAGGAATAGCAAAGAAAGGCTAAAAACGTTAACTTGCAGCGATGCTGGCCTATTTAGTTAAGAATTCTAGTCATCAGAAACATTACAAATATTGTATGAAAATCACTCACCAAAACTGGCGTCCACATTTGCACCGTACAGGCTTGGCGTCAGGGTATTGGACTTTAACGACATGATGGCAGTCTGGAGCAGGACACCATTTTAACAGTCGATTGCACTGGAGAAGAGGAGATGACTGACTGATGACTGAGTGCAAGAATGCCATACTAAGTTGCACTCAATGCCCAAAAACCTATCAGGCCTATAGTTCATGGTTTCACTCAATTTCTTTCATACAAATCAAACAATTATGTTGGCATTTTTTAAAGTACTCATTTTCTCAACAATTAATATTGACATGCTTCATAAAATACAAATTCAACCCCCTTGCCTGCTGTGCTATCTCACTTTCTGTACTAATTAAATCAATGGAGAGCCTTAAAAAACAAAAATACCACCTTACCTCTACAAAACTATTAGTAATTAAATGTTGGTACTTCAACTTCACTTTTGAATCTGTAATCAGTCGCCTGTAGAGAAATAGAAGTATCCTTAGATTCAAAGAAATGCTACCAGCATCTGACACGTCAACAACATAAAAAGGTATGTATAGTTTTAAATAAGCACTGCATTACAGATATTTATACTTGATACAATAATTATTTAACCATTTAGCCCGATTAGACCATTGCTTTTTTCTTCAACAAACAAAACCCTTGAATTTTGTTTCCATTAAGCATATTATGACCGCAACTAACTGGCCTAGTCATTCCGGCTCAATTAACCTTCAGCAGGAGGGAAACAAATTCAATTTGTTCTTATGGTTTAATACTTAGGTTTAAATCATAGAACAAAACACTGAAAGGGAATTTTAACATTGACATTTCTGAACATCCCAAAAAAGGCAACTCAAGCCTCAGAGCTCTGCTTTGTGCTGCCTTTGGTCTATTGTTGCCATCTTCCACATGCAAGCACACAAAAACACAGTTATCAAGTGCTGACACCACCTCATTCTCTGTGTAGAGAGATCGGGATGTAGGTTAAAACAATTACTAACAGTATTAGTGTTGGGTAAGGAGGTGATGCAGAGAGATTAACATCAGTGCCCTCTACATGGGGACTTAAAGTTGATATTCTGCAAGACAACCATCTACATAGTGAGCTGATTTTTCAGGAAATAATAGCCTGCCCTACTTGTGATGCATTATATAAGATTTAAGCAGAACAAATCTACACTACTTTAATAGCAGTGAAAATACAATGATCTCTTTATTCATTTCCCCTATTCTGCACCAGTATAAACTTAAATACTTTGATGTGTTTGTGTGTATTGTCCGTTGGCCTACACATTAAAAAAACATGGAAAAGTAATACAAATAAAATAATTACTTTATGCTTCTAAACTGGTGAGAGGCAGCAGACAAAAGCTTACATTTGAATGCATTTACTAGTCTTTTTAAACTTTGCATATCTGCTGTTTGCAAATGAGAAAACCGTGGAATTAGAAATCAGAGCTAATTATCACTGTGAAATCTTTAACCAGAGACAGGAATGGGTATGGTGACCTACTTCTATTGCAAAAAAAGCACAGAAATTCCAGCTGTATTTGTAATTGAATTTGAAAAAAAAAAAGAAGAAAATAACTTAAAAACAGGCACCTGCTAAAAAACACAAACTGATTCAGTGTTTTACTTTTAAAAATATATTATACATTTAAAACTACATTTCTTTATGGAAAGAATGAAATGATTTAGTGCTTATGCTGGTCACAATCAACATAATAAGCAAAACACATGTACATCACAATACAGTAAGACACAGATAGGTGACTTTTAGATCAAAGACTACTTACATGACTGTATTGTCATCCACTAAGATATCGCAGCTGTGAGCAGGACAGGAAATGGTCTTAGAGAAAAAGAAAAACATAATTCAACTAATGCCACGATTAAACTGAACTCAAAACATTGACAAGCATTTTTTTTTTTTTTTTTTTCTCCTCGGGCCTACAACAGAAATGTCCATTTCCCTTCACTTCAGCGGTCTAACGGGCTTTCAAATGAGAAAACATACTCTCAGGAAGTGTCTGTCTCTCACCAGCATGCTTTATAGCAAGTACTTCAAATACATCAGCATTGAAATAAGGCATGGTTCTTCCAGCAGGACTTTATTCTAAACATTCTCACCATCATGTAGATCATATATACAGTTGAGATTTTAGCATGCTGTTTCTGTTTTATCTGGGTATAATTCCCAGTTTGGTTACTTCCTCAATTTCTCAAAATCCAAGAAAGTCCAACCTAATTCATATAGGAGGCAGAATAACTGATGATTAGCTTTCCCCACACAGAGAGAATGACTAAGCTCTGGATATTTTCAAGTCACTGAACCAAACTGAACATGAATGCTGAAGTCAATCTCAATTCTCAACAAGCAAGGTAAATATTGTGACCAATAAACATACCTATTTTCAAAATTATTTTCTACAATTAGATGGGGACCAATATCAAAACCAGCTTTGTTAAAAATTAAAATAATTCAAAGACCAAATCTTACCTGTCCCATTCCCTCCTCGATGATTTTGGTTGTTAAATATTCACTCCAACACTGCATGCAGAACTTGTGTCCACACTCTAGGCCAGTGAAGTACTAAAATAAAAATACTGTATTAGAGAACATATCACTAAAAGAACAAATGAAAACATCTATACAATCCTTTGCCTTCAAGACATATTGCCTTACGGCCCGAGTACAGTGGTTTTATTATCCTTGATGATGCTACAATAAAATCAATACCAATGAATCTGAAATTAATAACATAATAAAAAGCAAGCTGGAGTTAAAGATTGAGCTCCCACAGGGATGTACTCTCTTACTGCCCGTCACTTCTGTGTGGCTTTTTGTCTGTGACCAAATCAAAATGTACTTTTCAAAGACGAAACTGTGCCTTAACAACACTGGCATACATTAGGTCCTGGATAACAGGTTAAAATGCATGAACAAAAATCCTGCTTCCATTTCCATGTGGGCAAGCATGAACAATCAAGTATCCGAGAGCAACAGCCTCATTCTCAAAGCTCGGAAGTGCAACACAGTAAGTTTCTGCAATGATACAATGCAATGCAGTGTTTTGTTGTGTTGAAAATGCACACACAGATACAATTGATCAGTATCCTCCAATGCAAACCATGTAACAGAGACCTATTGTTTTACCTTACAGTGGCCACTAGAGCCAACCTCACATTAATCTCTGCAAGGACCACAGCTAGGCTTCAGCTTCCTTACTATTAAAATACACAAGCTGAACTTTCTCTACACTTGTGAGACGAGAACATCTCTCTTATTAAAATATTTGCCAGGAGTCATTATGTCATATGGCACCCACTGGGAATATACAATTTAGGAAGTTATTTCCTTTTTTGCTAATTACACTGATAACTACAAGACATTTTAAAACAGGAAATATACTGCATATTTGCAGTAACAACTAGATAAAACCTAGCAGACCACAATATCTTTAAATTGTACAGTAAAGTTATTCGTTCTCAAGCTGGACCAAGTGCAAATAAACCTTTTCACAGAGCAGTGTGTAGTCTGAGAGAATATAATATTAACATGAAAATAAAAATCATTCACACTAAAGATATTAAAAACAGAATTAACTTAATTACAATTAAATAAGAATTCCTTGTACATTTGAAGCTAGTGCATCCTTGGCGTTACTGGCAAATTAAAGATGTGGGGCTGAAACTCAAACCGGGGGACTGATTTCTTAAGGCAGGAAATAGCACCTCTGGACACTAAAGCAAATCAGGAAAGTAGCTGTTGTACAACATCCAACCCTCTAATTCAGAAAGAAAAGTATCATTAAATACTTAGGCACCACAAAGCTCTCACTGATTATTTTATGTTAAGTAGATTACTTAAAAATAAATGTTCATAACTTGGGAAATGGGAACAGGTAGTTTTGATTCCATTTGGAAGGAGTGCTGGTGTACAGTTCTCAGCTACTTATTTAAATAATTGTGGGAAAGGCTGGGTGTCAGGAACTTCTAATTTCACTCTTTGTGTAAGGAACATCTCAAGTAAAATAAATAAAGGTTTCAAAATGTAAAGCTAAGCAGATGCCTGGTTGTTAGCAATGGAAACTTATGAAGCCAAAGCCTTTAATTTAACACCTTTTCAGAACAAACTAATTGAATCCAAGCAGAAGTATCATCCCAGATGTGCTTGAATTCCTTTTCTATTTTTTTTTTGGTTGATTCACAAATTTGAAGGGAGGAAATGGATTTGCTTTCAATGGTGCTGCTACTTACTGGGATGCAGCCTGAGAATTAAAAATCTAGTAGCTATTCAGGTGAAAGACCGCAATAAAATGAACATATATTAAGTTATTCAATATTAGCATATTTTAACAAAGCATAAAAACATTTATAATATAATCTGCTAAAATAAATCACCATTTTAATTTTAAGCTAGAAACTGCTGCTTTGTAGAGCACATTTCAGAGTGGAGGACAAATCAAAACTCCTACTTGAAGCATTTTGAAGGACATCAACCCACACACAGAACATAACACCCCCTAACAAACAAAATACATACATACATATTAACCACAAGTTAAAATATTGTATGCATCAGAAAAATAACTTTTCCTTTTCAGTACCTAAAGCAGGATACAAATAGTTAAACCTGAGCTCATGTCTCAGTTCTATCTTCCGGTGTGCTAATTTAGTAATCCTGTCAAGTGATTAGTGTGGATAGATGCTCAGTAGAAATATCTTTCAATAGCCTGGCATAGGCCTCATAGTTCACAAATCAAAATCGTTTTCAGAGATGTCACTATATAAAGTACTGCCACTTGCATTTCAAAACTCCATGCCAATACAGTCAAGATGTTCAATGGATGTACACCTCATTCACTGTTTACTACTCAACACATGCTAGTAGTACTTTTACAAGATGACCTGCACACAAGGAGAATGAAAAGCCTAAAATCTTCAGTCCAAATGGGATTTCTGCCACATACATGTGCGTGGACTGGGTGGGTGCCGTTAGTAGGTACTGACCGAATTAGGATAGTTCAGGTAGCAGATCTGACAAGGCATGTCCTGTGCAGAGGATCTTGTGTTCATCTGGCGTGTCCGAGACTTCTTACTAGGGTTTATAACGTGACATTCTGAGAACAGCTTCTCTAGATTCCCATCGAAGTACCTGTGGAAGGTATAGACCGTTAAAACAGGCAATTCCAAACACAAAACCAGGGGATGTTGTTATTCTTCACAACTCTAAACATCTAGAAATAGTGTTCACTTGACTGTTGGTTGGGCAAGTTGACGGATGACCCCCTGCATTTTGAAACAAGACATTAACATAACATCTTTAGGCTATTCAATATAAACTTTAAATAAAAATTACCAAAATTAATTTATAATTATTTCAAGCACCTGATATTTTGGTGAATTACAGAGTACATTACTAAAAATGATAAAAAGCATAGGGCAGGTCTTGAATATCAAGTTAATCTAAATCTATATCCATCTACAGAAATATACACATTGTATTTTTTTCCATACACAAGATGACTCAGTTATTTAGTTACCTTTCCATCAACTTCTCTTTGTCCCAATTAAAGTGGCTAAGAAGTATTCTTGTAATAGTTGCAGGGTTCTAGAAAACAGAAATAAATAATTACGTTAAGCCTGAAACAACTACAAGATTTGTTTCGATTCTCATCCCAAACAAATAGTTGCTTCCCAAGCTGCCCATCTCAAAAACACTCACCTGCACCACAATAAAAATACAATAGCAGAACAAAGTTAAAATACAAATGTACAGCATTTCATAATTTAAAAAAGCTTTTGAAAGAAGTATATATTTTAAGTATTATGTGCAAAAAAAAACATATGCATCCCACTTCTTCACATGACTACTGCAGTTTCTTTGACTTCTCTGTAGACTTGATTAAATGTTTGATGTTGCAAAATCAAAAACTGTGTGTGGTTTCTGGCAAGTGCCAAGATTAGCTTACTTTAAGAAGTGGGGTGGGGTTACAAAGGTAAAGGGAGCGAATGTATGAACTCAGTGAAAAAGGGCATTTTCCCTCTATCATATTTTCCTATTTATTATTAATTGACTGACTCCATTTCCTATAATTGTGTTAAACCAGTTTCTACATTAGTTCTCTTACATGACTGAAGTACAAAGAAATTAGACTCTCGCAAACACTGTTCCTCTGACATACACTGTGATGTATGATTAAAGTAAGGCAACTTTCAAATAAAATAAATCACAATTAATGATGGGTAATGCTGGAGAATCAACGTGCTGCGATCATATCATTATAACGTACTCTATCGAATGGTAAACCATGCAGGAAGGAAAGAATCACAGAAAGACCAAGTTTAAAAAAAAAAAAAAAAAAAAAAAAAAGCATTTCAGTTAGGTACAGATTCAAATGCAATTTTTGATTTCCCCTTGTCAAGTGTTCTCATTCAGTTAACATACATGTAGGTTATTGGAGCTAAAAGCACCAACTGAAGAACATACATTTCAACAGATGCATGTTCTGACATAGGGGACCACCCGATGGAGGTAGGCTTCTTTGCTAGATTACATGCTCAACAGGGAAAGTAATAGTTTTAACCGCCATACTGACCACTATTTAAAATCAATAAAACATTTTCCTACGGATTAAAGCACAGCTGATTTGTTTACATCAGAAACGGACATGCTACCTACAAAGTATTAATTTCCGATGACCATAGTTGGCACTCGGCCATCCTCAAACAAGTTTCTGAATGAACTAAGTCTATCCGTGGCCAATCAGAAGTCATCAAGCATGAGATACATGCTAATGTGAGTGGGTGAACTGAGATTTTGACACTCATGGCTAACAGTCTGCACCCCCCCACCCCCCACCTGGCCTTCTATACGTCCTGTGTGTGCACAAAGTTCAGTTTGTGTTTAATTGAATCACAAAACATTATACCAATGGACCAAAGACATTTCAGATTCAGATGTTTTATTGCGAAATCAAGCCCCCTCTTTTTATGACACTTATTGAGAAGAGAAATCTTCAGAACTCTACCACAAACTCTATTCATGCAGCTCGACGAATGGTAGCCTTGGAGACGTGTTATCCTATTGCCAAAGTTTCTTGAAGATACCCAATCATCACCCGTGGGTTTGAGGTACCCTCCCCACTTTATTGACCACACATTTGTGCAAAACCTTTTTGCATCCTGTTCCCGATAGGGTAGCAACCTTCCCACTAGCCTCAAGCGTCTTGATGATGAAAGTTACAGATGGAAGTTACATTTCGACTTTGCACAAAACCCTGAATATAAAGTTTGTAATGGATCAGACTGATAGAGCAAGTCCCTAGATGGGGAATCTGTTTTTGTAGGTCTCTTTTTAAAAAAAAAACAATCCATGATAGCTTAATCATCCTGACTCATCCCACACTTACATTTAATACATCAACTCCTGCTAAACCTTTTACTGACTAATATTAAGCCCTTGGAAGGACTTCTTGTAGAGAAAACAAAAAGTATTTTGTCACCATGGAGCAAATGTCGAGTTATACCAATAAAACTTAATAGCAACCAACTTCAGCAAACAGACTTCATCCTCTATTATTCTATTACGTAAATTAGTCATGTGGTTGCTAATTTACAAGCTGAAGCACTTTTTTTTTAATTTATGGTTGACTTCATACAATGTGGTTAAGCCCTTATTTATTTTAGGTTATAAAATGACCATGCTTAAATCCGCAAATAATGTAGGGGGGAAATGTTGAGGAAATGTAAATTAAAGTGCAGTCTACATCCAAGATGATTTGCTTTGGTGAGAAGGCCAGGAAATCTATTACAGAGCAGGATCCGAGACATCCCAACTGTGATGTACAAAAATCTTTTAAATTAATGAGCAGCAGTGTGACCCCCTTATGCTCCAAATGGTTAAAAATGCACAAGAGTCCAGCATTAGGATTCAAGCAGCACAAGATGAAGGAATGCATATCTCTATGGAGATATAAGGACAGAGATTTAATAAAAAGGAGCTAGGGATTAACTATACTATTTTTAGATGAAGGGACAACCACAATGTAATGCCAGCAACTCTAGTGACCGCCTGCAGGGCTAAAAGTAATGGATCTACCGGTTGTCAAAATGCAAATCCATCCAAATTTTCATCTATACACATATCAATATACACACATGATAATACAAATCTGATTTTAATCAATCTATAATCTGACAAGTTCAAATGAGGATGGTGTCAGAGCTTCAGATGACTTTCCTTTGTGGATTGTGAGTTGTCGGTATATTGTCCATACGTAACAGGCTATCTGGAACAGGGGAATTCCACAGCTGTTCCAGTGTAGTATCTCACAGCAGGCCTTACTACTGAGGTGGAGTAGAGAACACCGTCATTCAATGTATGTGCCTGTAGGTAAATATACATATAGTATAGTCTGTACATTACATAGATAAAAGGAAAAAGGGAAAGTTGCAGGTGTCCGGAGCATGCTGCCGATTGTAGGTCATGCATCTCATCTCATTTGAACGTATTCAAATTCAGTCTTTCACCTGACTAATCATATCCTAGGGGATTCTTACAACCGAGTCACCTTTTCCACATGAACAGTTCCCTCATAGTGACAGTCTTGTGAAAGGTTCTCATTAAAGTATTTAAGCAGTAGGAAGTTTCCTTCTTGCCTTTCTGCTAAAGCCAATTGGCAGGATCCCATTTTGTCTATGGGGCAATCGGGAAAACACTTACAGGGGTTTCAAGAAGTGTCCAAGAAAAGAACAAAAACTACATGAAGGGGGTATTAGAAACCCAGGGAACCAACCACATTCAATTTCTTAACTCCTGGTCCTCAAACTGCCTATTCGTGTTTTGGCAAACTCAGGTATTAAGGCAGGGCAACTGAATCCCAAATCACAGGAACATAGTCATAAAGGAAATCTGAACCAGCAGGTAACTTCTACTAGGTCCCATACTTTTACATTCACCGGGCATACACAAGGACTGTTTACCCAGCCCCATCCCATGCCATGATAGGGAGGAGAACATGTTTGCTCATGGTCACCCACTGAACATACACAATCCTTCCTATTAAGTGCCCTGCTGCTCTGCCAGAGGTGTGGAAGTCAACTTATTTATACAGGAGAGGCATCAGAGGAAGTCTGTTTGCACACAGCCCTAGGAGTGTGTGTAAGTTTAATCATGATTTTGTTTATTTAAATGGTGCCTATTTTCTCTTTTCTTTCTCCACAAAAGAAAGGATTGGCCTCCAATAATTACATTTGATTGTGATTAATAAGCAGTCAATACATGAGTTTTAAATACACAGATATACTTTACTGTAAGAAACACTTGACATTTTTCTAAACTGGATAGATGAAATGGCATGGAAAATCCCGTTGTAATACTAAACCTGGTGCCTTCACTGCACACATTCGGTGGTAAAACTGGAAAGAAAAATATATATCCGCTGAATTTATCTTATTATTGGTATATGGAAAGTGATTATACTTTGAAAGGAATGGTCTCCATTGCTTGTGTCTGTTGTTTTGCCAGTGCTCAAAGTAGAACCTTAAAATGTGAATCTAAGCTTATTAGAAATGGCAAGGCTGAAGTGAACTACAAATTACAGTAAATCCCTGACCTAGAGTAGCTCAGTGAGATCTGAAGGCATAATGAGCACAGTATATCTGGCAGCACAAAGTCTGCACACTAGTTTGTGGTCTCCCTTCCTAAATGTTGACTTTAAACAACTGGGACTATTCTTTAAAATTTGTATAGAGAAAATGCAATCTGAACAAGAATAGTTATTGTTATTGGTATTTGTTATTTGAGAGGAATAAATTAAGACAATGTAGACATTGGGTCCCAACAGCTCCGTGAGAGGGGGGTGTTTCACTTTTGAACCCAATATGTAAAATAGGAATAAATGTGCTCCTAATGCCAGTTATAAAAAGTTGTGTATAGTTGCTGATAACCAGGGCAGACATCTAAACTTTCGTCACCCATGAAAATCAACCACGTAAAAGCATTTAACAAATATGTGCATGTATGTATGTATGTGTGTATATATATATATATATATATATATATATATATATATATATATATATATATATATACACACACACATACACATACACATACACACATATATACCAGCTCAAACTATATATATATCTAGAGAGAGAGTATGTAAATGTATATTGGTAAAATGTGCGTGCACTTAACTCATTCATACATCCAACATATGCACTATAATGAGGTGCCAAAAACACTGTGCCTTTCATACCATAGTATCCCCCCTTCCCTCTTATATTGACAGATAAACGTATTTCTTTTTAGCAACACGTCTACAAAACAGCAAATGAATTGAGTTTTGGTTTGAGTCAACGGCATTTACAGATTCGGATCAGACGAATCGGCTTCTAAAACACCAACCCGGATCAACTGAAATGCCTGTGTCAGCACCTTCTCTAAATAAATAAAATTACATTACATCCATGAACATGCATGAAAACATCAGATAAAGGCCCTATGGAAGAAAATGTGGTCGTTTTCTAGAATTTAGGTTTACTCGTCTATCACCTAGTTAGCTAAATAAACTAGTGGTATGGTTTTCTAAAATGGTACCGCGAACTAATCGATGTACCGGCCCATTGCCGACATTGTTGTCCGGAGAAAACTACCAATGTAGTCCGCGAACTCCTCCATGAAAGTCGCTTGAATACAGAGCTGACAGTTACATTAAACTACCTTTGTTACACTTTCAGACGAGTACTTTATCAACAGGAGAGGCATCGGTTCCGCCATGTTGTTGTTGTTGGGCCTAGAAATATATCATCATTATGCAGGTGTGTAGTATGCATTAAGACGTCTTCTTATAAAAGACCCTTTCACACCGATTTACAGAACCAGAAAAAGGCGTCGTTGTGAAAAACCCATCTCATGGAGACAGGTAGAAAGTATTAAATTAAGACTGAACACCGCCCTGCTAAAGTTATTTCACTCACTCTACAAAACACTACACTTTTTCTTCTTCTTCAGTAAATTCATTTTCAAAGAGGCATTTCCCGCACTCCTACTGGCTCTTAATATCCCCATTTTGTTTTCAACTGTCTCTTCCCATTCGTAAAATAACCATATACCTGCTGCCATCTCATTCTGCCATCTCCGGCCTACCACCTTCTCCTCATCCCCGGCCTTTCCTGGAGCCGGCTTGCCTCAAAACACCTCACCTGGATGACCTCGTTGACCTCCCTGATGCATTCCACCATGTGCTGGAGAATCTGCTCGGCGGTCAGCACTTCGAAACGGTAGTCCTCCTCATCCTGGCCGGGCCCCAGGCCGCTACCGCCGGTCTCTCCGCACACGTCCCGCTCGCCGCCGGCCTCGGCAGGATCGACCAGCTCCACCTCCCCGAGCTCCAGGGTGTCGTCTTCGGGCTCCTCTTCGGCGCTGTCTTCGCTGCATTCCTCCTCCTCGTCGTCGAATTCATAATTGTAACCCTCGTCCGAGTCCATTACTATGTTAATGTTAGATTGAGACAAGTAAAGGTCCAAGAGCGAAAGGTATATTTACAGGAAAAAACTAACAAAAACAAAATAAAACAAAAAATATTTCACACAGACTAAAAAATTTCAGCCGCAGAGAAAATAACAACACAAGCGCCGCCGCTGCCGAGCCAACAAAGAGACGCGGCGTCACGGCCTGACGACACCAGCGCGTCACCCGGATCAGACAAGAAGCGCCGCCGCCTCGCTGTAAATAAAGTCCGTTGAAAGAGGGAAAAAAACTTTTGGTCATGGATTAACGCCATGTTGAAAATCTCCTCAAGCGATATTGGCCATATTGAGTGTGGCACAGATTTTTACAAAAGTAACCCATTATAATACTTGCACATTTAAATGATTCGGTCACAGATTAATGTACTCCGTATTTAATCTAACCCAAACCTTTAATATGCTAAGGTGTAACTAGTTACAGGCCAAATCAAACATTCATTGACTGGTTATGAACTGGAGCTTTATCCTGCTGCATTTATCTGTAGATCTCCAAAGTACACATGTGTATTTGTGAAATATGTCAACTAGGAAATTCATTTTATCAGTACATGGTGCAGATCCTGAACTATATTCCTGCAGTTCGTTAGACGGGAGGAAAATGTCATGGATATTGGGCTGGGCCTTTTCAGTGCCTTGAAAAATAAGTCTACTTTATCACTGGTTAGAATCAATATGAATTAAACCCAGGTGTGTATCTTGTGTTAAAAATGCATATATAATAGATGAGTTCATCTAAAAATGTGCATCTAGACTATACAAAGTAGTTCAATAAAAACAAGGACAACAAAACTATATAAAAAGCTGAACAGGACCCGTTTATTTCTTGTCATTGCTCAGTGGATATTTATTACTCACCCATAACTCTGTGTTCAATCATATGTCTATTAACAATTGGTTAAACATTTTTTATTAATAAATTGCTGTCTTGGACAGCAAGGGATACAATTTTAAATTAACAATCTGAATTCTGACAAAATAATTTGTAATATTAATATCAAACTTAAAATTAATGCCTCCCAATACAATTTTGGTTATGCAAATATATGTATAACACATTTATATAATGGGTTGTATCAGAGATCACATGGTTTATAGAGGCTGTTCTTTGTGAAGGATACTATAAAAGGTATGGTTATATTTATTTTAAATGAAGGATCTGAATACGATGTGCATCAAAAACAACTTGATGGCAATGCATGGCTTCATATGTTGTGCAAGCTGATCACAGTGGACCGTCAGGAGCGAAACAGAGTAGTTAAGGAGCACAGTGCTGAAACAGTTCATGGCCTGATTTTACACCTTGCCTAGAGAGAGAGAGAGAGAGAGAGAGAGAGAGAGAGACTGAGACAGAGAACACACACAAAATTACTACAATTTTAAATTGAGAATATTTATTAAAATTGGAAAGCAACCATTGTAGGGCTAACATTTTAGAGTACAACTGTAGGACCCTTGAATGTATAAAATGCGTTGACCATTTCATAACTGTTATGCTCCCACCCACAGCAACAGGACTAACAGGTATCAGTACGTGGGCTGGTACATTGTTAACACCTGAGGAGTTGTTGATGGCACAGGACAGATGGGCAGATCTCAGCCCAGGCTCAGAAACACTTACCTGGCTGTCCATCTGACTACTCCAAACTGCGTGTGGTCTCAATCAATCAAAATAAATAAATACATTTCAGAATCTGGTTCAATGCACTTAAGCTTACTGAGCTCTGCGATACAGTTCCCTGGTTATTGTTCCAGATCTATGATGCAGTTGGGCCTATTGTAGACCAAGAGTTTAGATGCAACAGATGTAGGAAGGGGAATTAACAAATTCATCATGTTCACAACACTCTGCTTTCCAGACTTTTGTCTTGCAGTCTACATGCACTAGATTCATGTGATGAGAAGTCTGTAGTCAAAATGTCTGTGTATTAGTGTACTACTAATGATGAATTTTCAGGATACAACTGTAACATATTAAAAGCATAATCTATTACCGTCAGCATTTTATTTTAATAGAAAGAAGGGGGTGACCCTACTCCTTCCTATTATACACAGCAATGACCTTGTTTTCAGAATTGTACACAGGTAATAAAATCCTACCTTGGAACCAAAATGACTTTGTATGTTGGATTAATTTTTCCAATATCACAAGTCATAAAGAATTACAGGTCAGGGAAATATAAAATAAAGCAGTAGACCTAATGCAGTGTGTGGAGTACTCCCCTCAGACTATAAATAATTAGAAGGGAAGACTGCTTACAGCAGACTCTTACAAATATAAATAAATTGACTATATGGCTTTTCAACCTCCCTAAGCATAACAGCCATGTTTGTTTTCTGTAAGCCTCAATATTACTGGTTAAGTTGAAGCACCATAAAGGCACAGACTTAATTATCTTCTTTTTTTTTCTATACTGCAGTAGCTTGGGATGGCAATAGGCAACACAGTCTCATTTGCTTTGACCTTATTATTGGACAGGGACTCTGTATAAACTTAGCTGGATGAAACTTGTATATTTAAGTTGATCTTTTCAATGCACCTTTTCTCTATCTTGCTTTAATCTGTATTTCATATAAAAAAAATAACAAAAGGACGATTCATGCAGCATCTAAATTTGATACATGTATTCTGTGTCATCCCCCTGTCTCTTTGCCCAGAAACAGATTCAAAAGCAAAAGCCTTGCACCTGCAGGAAGAAATCCTGGATTTATTTTACAGGATGGCTTCTATCAAAAATTCTTTGCTCAATGGACTGCTCTAGCCTAAGTTTCTTTGCCACAAATAAGTCACAAGTTTTTTGTCCTCCTGTCTCCATTCTGCTGATTCAGTTTCACTGTTGACTTGAAGCAGGACTGAACAAGCTGAACTGGCTAGGCAATGTTTTCTGGGCTTGGCCTTGTTTCGGCTTTCTTTTAGGTGAGCCTGTGGTACCCCATCCCCTCCAGCAAATCTCCTGGCATAGCAGACACAAGTGTCACCACACCTGGATGTCCCTGATCAAGACTAGATGACTAGTAATCTTGGTATGGCCAGACACTGTGCTACTATATACTATATACTATACTAGGTTTCTTTGTTAAGAGACTGTTCAAGAAGAGTGCTGTTCTGCTTGAATGTAATGTGTGCAGTTTATGTGGTGTCTCTACATTTCAAAATGTATATCACCTGTACACTTGTTCTTGCAATTTGAGGCATTTCAGACCACACACAGGGTATGCCAAGAAACCTTGTGTGTATTTCCAGGAATCGATGCACCAGTCTGAGGCCGGTCAGGGCCCTGCTTGAACGGAAGACGATGATCAGAGACACAGAGACCATGACTGAATTCCCATTCAGCCTTTCAGCTGTTTTATCACAAACCAGATTTTATGGAATAGCAAATGTAAACTTGCAAAGCTTGTGAAAAAATAACAAAAAATAATACTCAAAGCTTAACCAAGATAGATGTAAAATATACACAACAAACTGTATTTTCGACTCGTAATGGTTGGATATAAAATGTATTGGGACACCAATACAAAATAAAAACATGAAGTTTGTTTTTTTCGCATTTTTTTCTCCATTTTGTTTTTTAAAAAAAGCCACAGAGTATTCTACAGAACGCAAAGGTCTTTGTACAGAAAGAAGCAACAGTAGGGTTTTCTCATTTCCTACACCATAATAAAACTTGCAGCTCCAATTAATTTCAGAGGCAAAATAACAATAAAAAATAAGAACAAAACAAGAACAGCTGCCAACTGCTAACCTATGACACTACAGATACACAAAACATAGCTTTATATTTAAAACACAGGATATGTAAGAAAATGTATTTTGAAAATTGTGAAAAAAGTGCAATACAGGTTTGACTGTCTACAACTTAATAGTTCAATTCCCCAATGGGTCCTTTTCATTTTTTCATTTTTTTTTTTTTTTGCTCAACTTGGAACAAGTTTTCTAACATTTTTGAATCCATATGTAAAATTTCTTACAGTTATATTAACATTCATGAGGATGTACATTATGAGAAACATGATATTCACAAAAGTAGAGCTAGTATTATGATTGCAATGACATCATTCTTTGGGTAAAAGGGTGGAGGAAAAACAAGTGTAACAAACATTTTAATTGTTTATCTTTTTAACATTTTAATTGTTTACAGAGCTTTATATCTTTTCTTCATATAAAACCAACTACATGTTAAAATAACCATTGTCTGGAGGTCACGTTCAATAGGGAAACCCTTTGCAATTATTATTTCAAGTAAGTGACTAGTTGGCAAGTTTAGTTTCCTTCCCATTAAAGCATACTGAAACCTAAAGGAATATGTGTGTGGTGCCCTGCCAAGGGCATGTAACATGAACTCCAGAATGCACTTTACCTACAGCATCATAACTTTTTCATCATCTCCAGAAGGAGTTTGTATTCTATAGATCTGAAATCCTCAAGCCATGAAACCAGTATTTGCTGTGAGGTGTTACCTAGAATAGTTCTGAAACTGGGTCCCCAAGAAAGCCTGGAAACATTTCACCCAGCATATGAAGGATGCTGATCAACTCTCTCAATGATGAATACATTTTGACCATATAAGAATCGGTTTGACTGAGTTTACTGTGGATTTGCAGCTCCACATGACTTAGATTATGATTTATGATATTTAAATTTTGTGATATCAGTTCAAGCTGTTGGGGTCCCAAATGATAATCCAAGGTGTTCAGTTTAAAGAGTTCAGATACCCATGATTCAGAAAAACTGATTATGGGATCAGGGAAAGGTTGGTTGGGAGAATGGAGGTTTAGGATGCGACTAGAAACCCCACTGTGGGCACAGGGCTTAATAGAAAAAAATTCCACTGGCCAAAATTAATTAATGCTTTCTTAAGGTTCAAGATAAGTAACATTTGTCTGTCTTCTTAAGGAAAGGTATCCTCAGAGGTCCACTGAAATTCAAATTCCACAATTCAAGATATAGTTTAACAAGAACTGTGGATTTGACAATTAACTTATTCAGCGAGCCAGGATCATACCTTTGAATATGGGCTCCCACACAAAAAACATATCTAAGTTACAATGGGGAAATAGTAACTTGATGTAACAATCGTCTCAATTCATATAAAATTAAATAAGCCTCACAACATTCTCCCACTGGCTAGAAGCTTATTGAGCTACAGGATTTCAGAGTGTTCCCCACGTGTGCATCCTACAACACTGCAATGATCGAGAATGAGGCAGTTTATATATATCAAATCTATATAGATATAGATCTATATATATATATACACATTTATAAAATAAAAGAAACATAATAGAAAATTATAGAAATGTGGCACAATATATAACAGAAAGGGGAAACAGGCACATCATTCGCTCTGATCGCTAGATAGAAAATGGCCGAGTTATGGAAATCAAAAGATCAGGATGTCCTACATTCACCTCACATGAAAAATGGGGCAATTTATGAAAACGCACAAGTAAATGACACACGAATGCAATGTCCAAACACTGTAGATCTGTGCCCAAGAGCACCAAGACAAACACCGGCATACTTTTTATTTTTTCCCCCTCCTTTTTCTTTTTCATAGAGTTACAAAATGGTGTCTGTCCGAACAACGGTCCCTCGATGGTAACCACAGAAAAAAAGGAGCTCCCATCATTGGCTGTTGTTGTTGTCACTGAGTGTTATTTCTTCTTAAAAACTTGAACTGTCTCCTTAAAATGGCCATCTCCTTCCTGAGAGTAAGTGAGGTGAGCCAAGAGTTTTAGTTTGTGTTTTTGTTGTAGTGTTGTAAATCTCTCTTCTTTTTTCTTCCCAACTATCTCGCCCCCCTCCCCCCCAATTTTGGGCAATATTGAGACATTCCTTTGCGCTCAGGCTGTGGTGATGGCATTGAGGTCCTTCATCAATCCCTCCAGATGGGCCATTTCCTCAGTCAGTTCATCCGGCTCATAACTCTAAAGGAAAGGAACAGGGTTAATGCTGGGGGTGGGGGCGGTCTGGGGGTGGGGACAGAGGGGTCAGTCAAAAGGACTGCAGAATTAACACGATAGGGGGATTATCCAGCCAAAAGCAACCATTGTCATTACGAAGTGAGTAGTTACAAAGTGCGGAGCAAATTTGTTATTTCAATTGGTGGTTTAGAAAGCAAAAAATAAAAAGAAAACGACAGCAGCCAATAGAAATATACAGAAACAAGCAGAGAGAACAAGAGGGGAGGAACAGCAGAAGAGAGAAAGGAGATAAAAACAAAATGCTAATTAGAAAAATAAATCAATCAATGAATCCCTTTTTGTCCCCTTTTAATGACAAAACCAGTCAGGAAATTATATATATATTTGGGGACAGGAGGCATTAACTACAGGCAATTGCACATAATAAGGCTGATGTCATCGAGGGCTTCTGTCAGCAACATATCATAGCTCTAATGAACGAAGGGGCAGTGATGAATTCCTCAGCAATCCTTTGTTCTGCTGTCCCTTTGAAGTAGCTTTACCATTAGTTGTTGTGGTATTTTGTGAAAAACTGCAACGTATAATGAGTTATCTGAAGTCTTATAAATCTCATTCGCAGATGCTGTCTAACATGGATGTAAAATATAGCAATTTATGGTCCAGTCCACATTCGGTGGCTATAATAAGTTAAGCAGGATTTTCCAACTTTTCCCTGGATACTCGCAGGTAATTCAACATAACAGAAAGGGACCCTCAACCACTTAAGGGTCCTAAAGTTAGCCCTTTTGAATCCCCTGTATGGCTCATTAGCTGAAAGCCACAGACCCAGAAATTGAAGATACCACTTGTGAAATATCACCTACTCACACCTACCCTTACTGCCTCCCAAACTATGACTAAAATCAGACGCCATCAAAAGAGGGAGCAGGGAATGCACTCTAATCTCAGAGTCCATCCAAATAGTAAAACACTAAGTATTTAATATACACATACACACACATATGCATGTAAAGAGAGACTATTTTGAAATTACAAAAGAATGCAGTACAGTGGGGGAAAAAAGTATTTGATCCCCTGCTGATTTTGTACGTTTGCCCACTAACAAAGAAATGATCAGTCTATAATTTTAATGGTAGGTGTATTTTAACAGTGAGAGACAGAATAACAACAAAAAAATCCAGAAAAACGCATTTCAAAAAAGTTATACATTGATTTGCATGTTAATGAGGGAAATAAGTATTTGACCCCTTCGACTTAGTACTTGGTAGCAAACCCCTTGTTGGTCAGACGTTTCTTGTAGTTGGCCACCAGGTGTGAAAACATCTCAGGAGGGATTTTGTCCTACTCCTCTTTGCAGATCCTCTCCAAGTCACTAAGGTTTCGAGGCTGACGTTTGGCAACTCGAACCTTCAGCTCCCTCCACAGATTTCCTATGGGATTAAGGTCTGGAGACTGGCTAGGCCACTCCAGGACCTTAATGTGCTTCTTCTTGAGCCACTCCTTTGTTGCCTTGGCTGTGTGTTTTGGGTCATTGTCATGCTGGAATACCCATCCACGACCCATTTTCAATGCCCTGGCTGAGGGAAGGAGGTTCTCACTCAAGATTTGACGGTACATGGCCCCGTCCATCGTCCCTTTGATGCGGTGCAGTTGTCCTGTCCCCTTAGCAGAAAAACACCCCCAAAGCATAATGTTTCCACCTCCATGTTTGACGGTGGGGATGGTGTTCTTGGGGTCATTCCTCCTCCTCCAAACACGGCAAGTTGAGTTGATGCCAAAGAGCTCGATTTTGGTCTCATCTGACCACAACACTTTCACCCAGTTCTCCTCTGAATCATTCAGATGTTCATTGGCAAACTTCAGACGGGCCTGTACATGTGCTTTCTTGAGCAGGGGGACCTTGCGGGCGCTGCAGGATTTCAGTCCTTTATGGCGTAGTGTGTTAACAATTGTTTTCTTGGTGACTATGGTCCCAGCTGCCTTGAGATCATTAACAAGATCCTCCCGTGTAGTTCTGGGCTGATTCCTCACCGTTCTCATGATCATTGAAACTCCACGAGGTGAGATCTTGCATGGAGCCCCAGACCGAGGGAGACTGACAGTTATTTTGTGTTTCTTCCATTTGCGAATAATCGCACCAACTGTTGTCACCTTCTCACCAAGCTGCTTGGCGATGGTCTTGTAGCCCATTCCAGCCTTGTGTAGGTCTACAATCTTGTCCCTGACATCCTTGGACAGCTCTTTGCTCTTGGCCATGGTGGAGAGTTTGGAATCTGATTGATTGATTGCTTCTGTGGACAGGTGTCTTTTATACAGGTAACGAGCTGAGATTAGGAGCAGTCCCTTTAAGAGAGTGCTCCTAATCTCAGCTCGTTACCTGTATAAAAGACACCTGGGAGCCAGAAATCTTGCTGATTGATAGGGGATCAAATACTTATTTCCCTCATTAACATGCAAATCAATTTATAACTTTTTTTTAAATGCGTTTTTCTGGATTTTTTTGTTGTTATTCTGTCTCTCACTGTTAAAATACACCTACCATTAAAATTATAGACTGATAATTTCTTTGTCAGTGGGCAAACGTACAAAATCAGCAGGGGATCAAATACTTTTTTCCCTCACTGTATGTATTAACCATATTTGTAGTTGAAAGAATTATTTTCCTTTCACGTAAAACTTGTGACAGCAACAAAAACAAGTGACAGCAACAAAACCAAAAACCAAACCAAACAAAACAGTGCAATATTTGCTCAGTATGATGTAACATTCATATTTATAGTCTATATAAAATAACACACATAAAAATGAACTGTGGATTTCATTTCTCTGAGCTGGCGCTGTGTTTATGTTTGTGTGAGGAGTGTGGGTTTGTGCCCAGGCTGTGCTGTACTCACGCTCTCAGCATCTTCCAGCATTTTGCTGGTCTCGGGCACGTCGGGGGCACTGGGCACAGTGACTGGCATGGGCGTGCGTGTCCTCCCCAGCGTGCCAATGGAGGCTGTCTTCACCGAGTGCAACTGGGAGGCTGGCCCTGCAACCGGAGGACACATGAAGGAGGAGGATGGGTGGGGTGTCTTTTACTGATATACAAGTAAAGTTTATGAATGCTAGTCTTCTATGCTATTCCATATAGAGGTGTACTTGCTAGGAGTGACCATCCATACACAATAATAATAATAATAATAATAAAATATGTAATTAAAGAACATATGAAACCCAAGCTATTGACTCAGCATGTGCTTAATGTCCCTACTGCATTGTATCCCCCTCCTCTCACCTGTCTGGGTGAGCAACGGGGTGCTGGGCAGGGCAGGGGACTCAAAGGTAGGGTTGGAGGACGGCACGGCAGGCACTGCGAAGCTCTTGAGGGGGTGTGTGGGGCGCACGTGTGCGGTCGGGGGGTTGTAGCTGGGCTCCTCCTCCGGGGGGGCACTCAGGAAGCTGGTTGCACTGTCGGGCTCGGGGTGCTCCACCGTGCAGGCTGGCTGCACTGGCACAGGCAGGGGGTCCGCACTGGGTGTGTTCCTCACCGACTCTGCAAACACACAGCACAGCATTACAGCCCACTGCCACCTTGTCTGTGGGGACCCTCAGCGGTTTGTTGGGGGGACTGGTGATTGTTTCTCCTGCCACGTGTTTTGGGAAGAGTTAAACCAGCAGACAGAGCTGGAGTTTCTATTGTTCTGATCTATGAAGCACTGTAAACCTTAAAGCATATTGAGTTTAAACCCCCACACAATTATATTTTCTTCAATAGGATAAATTAAAGATTTTTTACAGGTAATGTAAAGATGCACAACTATGGTCTTCCAGTGCTTGAAAAAACAAGGTTTAAAAACAGTGATTCAACACCAGTCTTTTCAACAGTACTTTCACTTCATTTGAGTTACAGAAGCAACACTGTTTTGCAGCCCACTGTTGTTGTTTATTTAAAAGTTAAACTCGCCAAGTTTTTCAAAGGAAACACAAACCAAAGATTTTGCACCACCTTATAGGCCACACATAAACCCGTACACAATATATGAAAATTCAGATTATTCTTTCTTATTCTGTTACATTCTGAGTTGAAGAGATTAATTAAAGTATACATAATTAATTTCAACTTGCTTTAATACACTCTTTGTCACTTCTTTCATTTCTAGGATATGGTAGGACTCTCTATAACCAGTATTGACTGCAGGGGACTGTGAATAACCTTCAACTGAGGGTTCAGTTTGTTTTCAAATGTAAACAGAAATGTTATATTCCAGCACAGTCACCCCCTCTATAAAACACACAAAACAGAATGTTCCCATCCCAGCCAAATCATTTCCAGGGTCTGTAACAGAATCAGCAGTTATTCTGTGAATGTTACCAACATTAGTTATTTGCAGCAGAAACAAAAAATAAACTGCCTGGTCATTTAACAGCACTTTAGAAAGCATGGAAGGCTGTATCACGCATCAAACTAACATCTTGTGTGGCACAATTCAAGAAATGGAAAGCTCATCTCTGTCAGGGTTGACTGCCCACGTGAAAAGAAATAACTTGTTGTGCAAACACAGCCAAAGGACTGAGGAAGGAAAAAAAGAAATGAATGAAAACAGGGCACCTGGCAACCAGCTATCAGGAGACAACACATTGCTTGAGCTTCAGTACCATAAAGGAATCCGTGGAAGGCATTAGTGACAGCTCTCCTTGTTTTGTAGTATACGTAGACCTTTATGTCAAACTATAGAAGCCACTACCTTCAAGTTCAACTGCACTGATACCCAGAGCTTCTGGGAAGAATGACAGACAATTAAGTTACTGCAGAAAGAACATTTTAAAAAGAAAGTGTTATACATACAATAATTTAGTAGATACATTCCTCATTACCTTCTAAACTGCTCCCAGAATTCCTGCCACAGTAGAAGACTTGATTCTTTAAATTTAATTGAAATGTATTAATTTATTCCATGCTAGTATTTTATATATGTATGACATTTACAGACATGGCGAGCAGGGATGCCTCATGTTTAATAGAGAACCACCTGTTTTTACGTTATGACATTTTTATGAGCAATGTCATGACGTTATTTGAAAACTACTGAAAAAATTAAGTGTCTTAAACTACAACCTTCATACTGGATGCCATACAATAATGCTTAGGAGTTACAAAACATCCCTCAATACAGCAGTACTACCTGTATCTTTATAACAATGAGAGGGAAATGTTTACTTAAACACACCTTTTTTCTTCTGCTGCCCAGTGTCTTGATTGTCTTGCAGAAACTGACAGCTGGGCTCTGAGCGCAGGATTGGACAACCATGGTGTATCAGAGTTTCAAAGCCTCTTCAGGCAATACTTTTTAGTGTCGAAATATTAAACTATCACCTCAACATTTTATTTGCACTAAATTTCATGTTGATGTGATTCTTTGTTGACCAGCTAAACCTATCCTCACCATGCTGCTCATTATTCTGATATGCTTCTCAAGGGGCGGGCACATACAAGTTACATGGTTCATGGTTCATGGAACAATGGCATAGTCAAACATGGGTGATTAGGAGGCTTGGTTAAGATTGATCACATTACATAGATGGTTGTTAAGTACACATAGAACTGCTGCTTTGGATTACATAACATTAGGATGGCTCCTCATGAATGTCAATCAGAGGCCCGGCCCTGGCGCAGGCCTCAGGGATGGTGCCCAGGCTGGCAGTCTCACCTGCGGAGTTGGCCCTGTCTATGTGGGAGATGGGAGTGGCGAGGGGCCGTGGGTTGATCTGGTGATGGAGATAGCTGCGTGTCGGGGAGGCCAGGCTGCCGGAGTGATAATGGTGGTGATGGTTATCGAGGGAATGGATGGGGTGAGCACTAATCACAGCTGTGAATGAACACAACACAGAGAGATGGCATTTACACTCAGAACACACACACAGGAGGGAGGCAACACAGAAGCAGCACAGCCGGACACTGTGCAGGCAAACAAGCAAAGATTACTGCCTGCAATTTGGCTATAGTGTGAGCTAAAATAGTCAATTAAATGTGTGTGTGTATATATATATATATATATATATATATATAAAAATAATGATTAAATCAACATAATTCACAAGGTAATTCAAACCATTTGTTCTGACTTTTGTGAAGACTTGGAAGTTTGAAAAGAAAGTAGCCAGATGAGAATAGAGATCACTTTGCCAGCTGTATTAAAATTATATTCTATGCGTACTAAGTTAATGGCAAGAAAATACTATGCTTCTAATTGATCTTAATTCTTCAATTAATTTAACAGTCTGTAGTAAAGATGCTTACAATTAATTTCAAATTGCACAGTAAACTGTTTTTAATATCAATGTAAATGAACACACTGACAAGAAATCAATACCTGGCAATTCCAAGCCTACAGCAATAGATGATAGTAGACCAGAGAAAGGTATTTCCCAGGAGGTAGCGGTCTCTTATTCTGTACTACATAATACAGAATACATACTTTCCAGCATGAATACAGTACGTACTGTTTGTAGAAGACAGTGAAAAATCTGCCAAATTGAGCAGTTTATTTTTGCAATATGGGTAGGATTGATGTACCTGTAGACTACCAACAAGTCTATTTCATCTCAACATCCCATAAAGAAAAAAAACACTGTTCTACAACAGTGTGTGGTTAAAGTCACCCTCTTACTGAGGGGAGAGAGGAGTGGCAGAAAGAGACCGCAGGGGACTGGGAGACAGACTTACGCTGAGGGGGCTGGGCATCAAAAGGCATCATCATTTTGGGTCTCATCCCCCGCCGCCCTGCCAGCGTTGACATGCTGTCCTCCGACTCGTGCCCTGCAAATCAAACACCGACCGCCCTGTCAGACTGAGTCACTGCCCCAACGGCCTGGGGAGAGGCACCTCCAGATATAACCCGTGCCACTGTGGAGCTAGCCACTCAGGCACCGAGATGCCCACCTGCTGGTTAATTGAACCCTAATGAATGATCTGTCCATTTAGGAGATCCTGTGGAATATCCAATCAGATTCTGTACAGGAACCCACCTTCCCATGGTGCCTGGCAGTCTTTCAGTGACAAAGCGGTAGATTTCCTTGTAACAGTATTCCCTTCAGTTCTCAAAAGATATGTTTCTCAGGTTTTTATAAGTTTCCACGACATCACCCTTCATAGCCTCTGGACCTTAACCTTTTTAATTTAACACACATTTACACACTTAACCAGCTGTGTTAGTATTTTTATACATCTATAGTGATATAGTTTTTGGTCATTTATTCCAAATACTTCAAGGAGATTTCATTTTTGTGTTTCAGACCTGATAAATAAATGTCTAAAATGTTTCAGAACACATGGGGACCCTATTTAAACATCAAAACTATAATTTCAGACAGATTGTACCTGTACTCAGTTTCTCCTAATTTAATGTGATACTAAGCTAACAGTAGGCCTCAGTATAAGTGTTTTAATGTTGGTGTTATACAACTCTTTATTGGTAAAATTACCTCTTTTCACAATGGCTTTACTGATGTAGTTTGCAGAAAGCTCTCCATATTTACATTATCTCTTGCATGAACAATGTTTTTGCTTTATTTCCCTCTAGAGGGCAGTAAAGAGACACATATAGTCCTAAATATATCTAGATACCAATTAAAAACACACCTGTGCAGTTCTATTGCAAATAGAGTGATTTTCAGGATTAGAAATGAATTTGAGGAATTTATAATCCTAGTGTATCTTTTCACGCAAGGTTTCAGTTAAATACTTCACACTGCATTACCGATGGAATTTGGAAATATCCCACTTAAGTACTCCACATGGCTAATCCAGTTTATTTCCTATTTTGTGACTTTTCATCAAATGTAATTAGTTTCTTCGAAGTGGGATAATCTTTCAATTACCATATTAAACATTATATTTTGTTGAATATTCAGCAGCCAATAACTTCTCCAAACAATTGATCAGTTAAGCCTTTTAACACGTCCCCAACAGCCTGACGATGGGAAAAAACAAAGTCCTTTCCTCGATTGTGTGGATGTTAGCAGCATTTCAGTAGTGATGGTCTGCTACTGACCTCAGCTAGAGGGACCATCTGTGAAGCTAGACACTCATACCATTACCCCTGTCCTGTAAGTTCCAAACCTCTGATAAGCTTTTTGAGTGCGTAACACTGCAGTGTAATCAGGACTGGGCACATTGAGCTGCCCAGAGGTCTGCAGCAGGGGCACTGTCAGCCAGCAGCCTCACCACGGTAGGAGTTTCGGCGCTGGTGGATGGTGTTGTCCATGGTGCTGTCGACCGGCGTGATGTCCTGGGAGGTGCGAGGGATGGGCGTGTCGGTCATGACAGGGTTGGGCTCAGGGGACTTGTCGATGGGTTTGAGCTCCAGCCGCTCGTGGTGGATCCACAGGTCGGGGGGCTTCAGATCCTTGGAGTTGCCCTTGTATTTGTGGGAGCCGTTTGCCGACTTGCAGGCCGCCCGCTTCCTGTCGAGTGAGAGACCGCAGAGCGCACATTGAGAAGGGGCAGAAGAAAGGACAGTGGCGACGCGTGACTTTGATTATCAGATGTGGGATGCGGAGTAAGAATCTCATTGAGGTTCTTTGTCGTGGGGAGGCTGAGAAACAGTTTTACAAATGGCGCCTACCAAACTACGCCAGAGGGAAATTAACTCAAGACTCACAGCACTCAACACAGAGCAGCCCAAGAAGCCACACTGCACCCTGCAGCCAGTAATACACTTAATTGACAAAAACACAGCTGCTGGTCAGTGTAACCAGGCACTTACTTTTTCTGCTGGGAGGTGGTGCGGCGGGTAGTGTAACCAGGCACTTACTTTTTCTGCTGGGAGGTGGTGCGGCGGGTACACATGACAGCTACAATGACCACGATGATGATGGTGAAGGCCCCCACTGAGATGATGATGATCAGCAGGATGCTGTTGTCCAGGGGCTGGGTGGGACTCCCAGAGTGACCCGGTTTTCCTGAAGGACAGGGAGAGGGCCCACAGTTATACAGCAGTGTGAGGACCACTAACAAAGACCACCCAGCTTCCTCACAATTCTGAAAAATAACTTCTGCACAAACAACCAGAGCTAATTTGCCTGAGTAACGATCTAGATAAAACTAATACAGTTCACAATGACATGTTTTAATATATGTAATTCTCTGTGTGGTGTATGCAGGGATATATAGATGTAAAAAGTGCCCTTATTCATGCACCCATAGCTGCTCCAGCCATGCTAGAGGAGAGAGACGGTGGTTTCAGGATAAAGTTCTTGCTGCAGATGTATTGTTACAGTATTTTTAAGTTATAGTGCTGCTATTTTTAAGGTGTTACACAGATGTGGACATTCCATAATCACATGTAAAAGCGCAGTGTATTATTTGTTATAGATTAAGAGCATAAAGCAGCCAAAAAGTGAAAAACTACAAATACATATTTTTAGAAAGCAAGAGCATAAAATCTGAACAAAGGAATCCATTTGGTTTCAACAATGCAAGATGGTTATAAAGTTTCCTCACTGTGCATAGTAATGGTTCATTGTCCCCCATGCCCACTAAAGGCACATAGCGTCTGCATTAAGGCTGTGGATGACTCAACCCTTGGAGGTTTTTGGGAAACATAGTGTGTATATATCTGGCTATACAGGTACACACACACTTCAAAGTAAATTGAAGAGCAAGACCATGATCTGTAAACAGCTAGAAGCATCAGCACGACTGTACGTATTTTCTGATTATAAGACTAATCACAGACACAAGACTTAAAGATATATGAATGGCAGAAGTAAAGGTGTACATTACCAATTGGAGGGCCAAAACCGTTCTCTGAATTAGGGTTTGGGGGCGCTGGCCTCCCAGAGGAACCAGAGGCTGCATAAACAGAGACAGGATAAACAGTTCAAAACAACTATTGACAAATAAGAAGAATGACCTGGGCCTCGTTATGATTTATAAGATAAGACACTCAATGGCAGAGAGGCAGCACAGAGTGCAGGGGGAGAAAACAAATATCCTTTGGGTCTGAAATGGCAAGTCAAGATTTCTGTCTTTTAAAGTTTCACAATCCATGGCCTTTCTTAAGAGGTAAGAAAACATTTTGACAAATGCACATGTACATTTATCTGAGACTAAAAGCACTGCATTTCCCAAAATACCCTGAAGCAATAAGGGGCTGTATTTATGGGCGCTTCACTTAAACTGCAGCTGAGGGCTTGATGCTTACTTTATTTTCCTTTATTTTTGACATGACTGTAATAATTATTCCCACACAGAACATCCTGCCTGATACAAGTCACTCAATCTAGATGTTGAGAATGCAACACAGACATGGTAACAGAACAAATGGTGGTGAAACAAAAAAGTCACTAAAGACTAAACGGCAATAAAACCCAGCAATGTTTACAACTGCATGTTTCCCAACAGCCCCCTTCATACCCCCACAATATAATGTAAAAACTTTCACCATGCTAATTTCAGACTATATAACAAAAACAAACAAAAAACTTTGGAGTTACGGAGATACAGACCAAAGCTTGTTCAAGGGAAGCATGCGGTGTCGTTCGAAACTGATACTTTTTTCAGCCAGTAAGCAGGAGGAATGTTAAGCTCTGATCCAGGAACTGGGGGGGTGATCTACCTGGTCTGAGAATGACTGGTTGGCAGAACATCAAAACATATTTTTCTGGCCTTCATTTCTTTGCTGGTGCAGGGTCAGTGAAGCCAAGAACTCACCAACAGCCTATGCTAGTTTCTCAAAAGGTGGCCAGTGCACTCATTTCAGATTAACGTCATATGGTGATTGAAATCTAGGTGCAATTTATAACTTACTAAATTGTAAAGCTCACAAAGCCAGATTAGGTTCTCTGAGGCTGTCTTCTAACCTAAGTTTTCTTATCTCTTCTAGCCAGCTTGGGTGTCTTGATCCAAGAATTGAGCTTTTTTTTTTTTTTTGGAAGGGGGGGGTTGAGGTTAGATTTATTTATTTTTCATTTCTTGTAAATTAGGACCGCTGTGGTTGCTTGGGAATTGAAAAAAGCATGAGCAGAAATGGTGAAAGTAAACTCAAAGAATGTGAAGATAAGGTGATGAAGGAGAAGAAAAGCACCTTTACCTTGGTCATTAGCCATTTTGTCAGAAGATTCAGCTAACAGGTCAAGCACAAAAAGCAGGGAGAGAAAATACAAAGCAGTTCAGTTAGAGGGGAAAAGCAGGCAAGTGGGGTTGTTCGGGGGTGGGGTGGGGTGTACTTGGAGAAAAAAAAAAGGCTCTGGCTAATATAACATCAAGCTCTTCACAGAGAAGCTTTTGAATCAGTCACTTCAGTGTCATAAACCACCTGAGAGAGTGGAGGTCTCGGAACCTGGAAAACTGCTGACAGCCCAGAGAAGAAAACCCCAAATCTGTGCACAATAAAAATGTGAGGTCTGAGGCATTACTAATTCCCCCCCTCCATTTCCTGTTCCTATTCTATTTCATATCAAGCGAACAGTCTGCTTTTGCACAGTTGCTAGATTCTTTCATATGCAGCAACATGCTCATAGTGTTTCAGGACAGACCTGGTATATATCCCTTCAATGAATAATGACAGCTCTTTAAAATAACACACACACTTTAAAAAGAAAGCTACCATTAGCTAATAAGCACATGCTACATAAATACCAGAACACACAAGGGCTGCAGCTTTCGTCTCAGAATTATTTTTTATCAGGCTATTACTAAAACTTGACCATCCAATGCTAAGCCAAGATAATAAAATCTACTTTTAAAGGCAGGAAGATGAAAGCTAATCCCTTTTTTTAATATAGCTATGACACATAAGGAAAACATATAGGTCATTTTTAGTTGCAGACAACACTTTCAAGTCTACATTTCTAAGTTGTTCAAATTAAACAGAAAATTGCTTGGAAAATGTTGCCCACAGCTGGTAGTTTCCCTGGACTAAAGTCGCCTCAGAAGTTCCTTTCCTGTCTGAAGATTTTAAGTACCGATATGACAAATAGGATGAAGTTAACCGTTCCAAGGCATCTGTACTGTGCCACCAAGTGAACAGAAACTCGGTTTAAAGATAAATGCCTCTAGAAATTAAATAGTCAAACATTTAAATAAAAGTGTTCAGGGGAAAAGATCTGCTTGATATCCAGTGTTGGCATGTGCAGTCCTCATCACGTTAATCACTCTAGAAAACACACCATTACTTAACTGACGACCACATTACAAAGGTTAGTTGGCCTTATAGTATATGTTGGCCCAATGTAGTCAATTGTTTTTGGTGTTGGAAGGTACGCGTTTATAAATATTTCCTGAAAACTGTGTTCTATGAAGACCCTGAAATTCTGTGCCGCTAAAACATTAAGATCTGTTAGCAATGGAAAAGCAGGGGAGGAAACAAATGCATGCACATGGCAGCAATAGCCTTGAAACATTAATTCCCCCAGCTCATGAGTAGATACACGTCGCATATTGTCCGATAACAACTAAAACCCCTGCGTTCTCGTCAGTCTACCTTTGGGAGTTCTGAACTGCACAGCCTCAGACATGGGCCCCATTCCCTTGGAGTTGCGGGCCTGGATTTTGAAGTAGTATGGCGTGTCTAGGGTTAACTCCTGTATCTGGTGTGTCAGCCTGTTCCCCACCACAGGCTCCACCACCCAGTCGTGCACCTCAGCATTCACATTTGTGCTGTAATAGATGATGTAGCCTGGGACACCGGAGAAAGAAAAAAGAAAAATTGCCAACAGCCTGTGAACCCCCTTCAACCCCTTACTCAACTGTTCTGTCATAAAACACATTTTAGTGGCACAATCCAGCATGTGCTAACTCAGCTCAGGTTATGATTATCCTCTAAGTCACGCACAGTGCTTTGGGGAGGGCATGTCTGTAAGGTAATTGTATATTTCAGATCCAGAATCAATTTTTTAAAGCTGTTTTGTTAAATGCACCATGAACAACATTCTCTGAAATGTTGAAATATAAACACTGGCTCTTTACAACCTCAACAGAAGTACACAATTTGAATACACTGTTTGTTTAACACTTGGCACACAAAAACTGTGCCATTTGACAGCTTTAAATATTGTTTGTTTGCAATGCTCTCATATATAAATTTCTTTTAAGTCTCAACAAATTACAATTACTTTTACTGGTCCTCATTGAATATTTTTCTTTTTTTGTGAAGCTCCTGAATTACACCCAGGATGTACGTCTCCTCATAACTCACTGTACCTGTGATTTTCCCATTGGCTTCAGAAGGGGGCTGCCAGTTGACAATGATGGTGCGTGGCCTCCCCTCCTTGCTCACCACAGTCACGTCTTTGGGGGGAGAGTTGGGGGCTGTGGAAACAAAAGGCATTCTAGTGCATAATCCGTAAGTGTGACATGTTAAGGCCCCCCTCTAATTATACACACTTCCTCATCACATTTTTTCTTCCTTTTTGTAGGTGTTGGATTATTTCTGTCCAAAATGATTTGTTTCCATCTTCCAAAAAACAGACCAACAGCCTCTGTAAAGACGTCTCCAAAACGATAATTAAAATTTGCAGCTAACAGCAAAGCACGTCCACTCAGTTCATATTATGTTTTTACATTTCAGTTCTACCTAAGTCTGTTTGTTACAGCAAATGACAGGCTAAGCAGAACTGCCAATAAAAAAATCACACAGAGCACAGAAAGTAAGATCTACAAGGAAGAAATAATAATAATAAAAAAAAACATCAAGCCATAAATAATGCAAACTATTCCTAAACCAAAAGTGAAACGCACAGATCAGCGTCCAACACTGTTCTGCGTTTGAAAGCACACACTAGCTTGACCTCCCTTAGGATACTTCAACAATGTTAACAACAGTGAAGGAAAGTTATGAACACAGGGATGGACTGACAGTCGGGGGGAAACTGGGGGAGACCTTGGATTACTTACTGGTCTCAAAAGTGGTTCCGTGAGCAGTCATGCTCCATGTGCTCATTCGCCGGCCCTTGGTGACCATGACTGAAAATTCATACAAAGTGTTGGGCTTCAGGCCTGTGACCATATGACTGAGGTTCGTTGTGTTGGCCGTCTGAAAATAAAAGTAGAGGATACATTAAGCAAAATGAGACAACTTAGTACAATTGCCACTGCATTCAGACAACACAAAATTCACAAAGCTTGCTGACATTTGAATCCATATTCTTTTTTCATAATTAATGCCAGTTAAAAAACAATAAGACACAAAGAAGCTAAATTCAGAAAAGGGAGGGGGATAAAGATAACATTATACAAAGATACAATGCGATAGTTGTTACACAAGGTAAGGTATGTAACAAAATGGCATTGTATTTCTCTCCCATTAGAGAAATTCAATTAGTATTTTCTTCATATTTGATTGACTATTATCAGATTCTTCCTCAGTAACTAATTTCCCAGTTAGAGCTTGAGGGCAGTTCTACACTTCAGCCGCCGGGGGGAGCCCACTGCACATGAAAGCAGACCTGTAGGTTTCCTCAGTGGAGTTTAACAAAGAGAACACTGGATTCGATCTTAGAATCACACAGGCAACGGAGTGACGTTGGTCTTCATCTCAGGGTCTAACCTGCCCTTAACAACAAGGCAAGGGTTATTGGAGAACTGTGAGTCCAGACAGGCTGAAGCATTCTAGCGGAGTGAGAGTTAGCAGGCAATATCGAAGGCAGGTTTGACTGATCTCAACACACAAGGCAGTGGGGCGGCCGGTGTTGAAAATGGCTTTTCTGTTCCAGGGAGGAGATTTGCTGGCATGGCTTGGACAGTGCAAATCCAGTAGAGATTAATCAGATCTGGCCTGGCTCAGATCCCAAAAGAACTAAATAAAAGTCCTGTGCAACACTTACCCGTGAGCTGTGCCTACTCTCTAGCAGTTACGCAGTGTGATTTGAGAGAAAAGCGCCACTCAACCGCAAGTCTTCGGCTCCAGTGTACTACTTGAGATTCAGAACTCGTGTGATGTACAGAGCGGTTTAAACGTAAGTGACGGTTCTGTTCTATAAAACGAATGTGCTGATGTAAGGGGACTGCAGCTGTAACTAACAAGGACATATTTCTCCTCGCTGCACCTCGACTGCAGAAGAAGGTACAATTTTAGTACTTTCTATCCTCCTTGTAAAATAGGCTAGCGTGGAAAGGACTAGATTAACAATGCACAACCTCTCCAGCCCAGGATCCACAAAGAATTGCCTGTTGTTCTCAATGGACAAAAATACAATATCTAGTAAATGATATTTAGTAAAAAAAAATACAATATCTCAAATTAGGGTGTACTAGACTAGACTGCAAAGCAAGCGTGAGGCAACACTTTTTCTTTTTCACTGTGTAACGTGAACAGCATTTTTTTTTTAATAGATGTTACTACCAAGCGCTTGAAGTTGCAACATGACACATTCGTTCATATGAAGCTAGCAAGGCCTCCTTCAGTCGGAGGCACTAGCAGGCCTGTCATATTAAAATAACAGTTCTTGAAATCTCGCCTTACGCATTCATTTTACAGCTGGGATTGCTTAATGTGTGTGATTAGTATTCCAACTGTCTGATGTAATTGCGTTTTTATCTAACGTACAAATGTCCTTGTTGAATAATTTATAAATATCCCTTTGTCAGATATTTTCCTGCTAATGTACACATTCACCATTATTATATTTACCATCTACCACAAGTTACCGACACTTTCCTAATTATTTGTCTGCCCTCACTTTCCTTTGACATCATGGACGTTAAGATCTGCTAAGATCTGCTGCTGAGGGAGTGAGCTGAAATGCAGCAGAATGTAATGTGAATTAGTCCAAGCCTGGTGAAATTAAGAGGTTCAGTTACTGATCACTTTGACAACGATGATATTTGTATATTTACACAAGGAAGACTGGAAACCTTAAAAAGGGAACAAGAAAATAGTCTAGATAGGAAAAAAGGTACCAAGGTTGCAAAGTGGAGCCAGTTAAATCACGACTCCCACACGCAGTGAATCCCCATAGTCACATAGTACCTTGTATTTGGTGTTGGCAGGGATATTGGTCTTCCAGCGCACGGTGTAGTAGCGAGCATCGGTAATCTTCTGGTTCTTGGGCAGCGAGTTGTCGGCCCAGGTGACCTTGATGGTGTCGTGGCTCAGAACAGAGGCCTGAACTCCCACAGGTGGCAGCATGGGGGAGGGATCTGGTACTGGAGTGTATGGAGGATTGAAAAGGTCGTATAAATCAACTTCAGGGTCTAAGGGGTCTGCGAGCAGTTAAAACAATGTCAAATGATAATTGGAACAAAATAAATAAAAATGAGGCAAGGTAAAAAAGCAAGCAAATAAAACCAAGGCGGAGGAGGGTGGGGGGGTTGTGTTAATGAGTTAACATGGAGGGAAGGGAAGGATGGTGGGGTCGGAAGAGGGTGAGGGAGTGGGAGGGGGTGAGGAAAAAGAAGAAAGAATATTTTATTAGTACACCAAGAGGCACTACCACTACAAGCATCAAGACCATGGTTTTCTAGAGAGCACTACTGCTATCACTACAAGAAGTAAAGTGAAGCGCTGGACACCAAGGTTCACTCTCATAATCTGGAATCGGAAGCACGATCTGCCGGCATGAGAGGGACAGGCTTGTGGAATTAAACACACATTCAGGTACCACAGAAAGAAGCTAGCCCATTTTGTTTTGGCGAATAAATTGTCATCGATATCAGTTACATTCTGTACACCGTGAGCATCTGCCAGCGGTTAAAATGGCAGAATAAGACAAAAGTTCTGCATTAAAAAAAAACAGCAAAACTCAGTGTTTTTCTGTTGGAGATATAAGTGATAAGAATGACAAATACATACTTGGGCCTAATTAAATGACTGTGAAAAAAGATTAACAACTTGTGTACAATTCATGCTGTCACTTTTAAAAGTGGCAATTACTTTACAATTTTTTTTTTTATTATAATAATAATAATAATAATAATAATAATACTAAAGTAGGGCTGCCTTTTCTGCGTTTTCATACACAGACGTCTGGTAGTAAAACGCATAATGGAAACACACCCTGAATTTGTGTAAACATTTTATGAACTGTGGCTTAGATGTAATCCAGTCCTAAAATATTCCTAAAAATAACCTGTCTACATACTGAACACTGCATACACAAAGACAGGAGTGATAAGCAATTCACAGTACTAAACAGTGCTTGTCTTTATATACCACAAACACATCCTCTGTCCTATGCAACATCCTTCGATATTCAGAGATGTCTTCTCCATACTGCCCCCTTTCTGCAGAAAAGAATATGCACTGATGTCTGTGTAAGTTGCCCCCTTCCCTTTATTTTCGGGACAACTTTTCCCGACAGTGATGCAGCAGACAAAAAAAAATAAGGTTTGTAACGAGGATGTTCGTGGGAGTCTGGATATTTGCCCGAGCTACTTGTTGCTTTCTCAGTCAGTGTTATCTTTGGAGCGAGGGAATGTGATGACCGTCTAACTATTATGTCAGAAAAAAATCTGTTTTCAAGACATCTCTGCCCACCACATTTCTACAGAGCACGCGTTTCGTTCAGATTTAATAACAGCAATCACGGCTGATCTGGACGCGCCCACACTGTTATTAAAAGCGTCTTGCCTGAAAGATGTTTCTCAGAGTGTAAAATCCAATGAATTTCCCCGTGCAACTGCCAGAGACAATGGGAGAAGAATCCACACCGGACCCTTCATAGAGCTGCACTACTAACAAGGACGGCTGTTCTCTTGATTGGAGGGTGGAAAGACATATGTAAAGCACTCTGGAAAAATGTCATTTTCACAGAGCCAGACCACACTGAAACATGATCTTTTTTTTCAGTAAAACTGGTGTAAAAAATGGGCTCTTTCATTATTTAGTAATAAGCACGAGTCAAAGTCAATAAGTGTTCACTGGCACACATGGCTGCATTGCAAGCTCTAAGTTTTCAGGATAAACAGGGTGAGAGTGTTATCCCCAGCAACACAGACTGATTTCAGTCCCTTTCAAGGTCAATGCTCAGCAATGAAATTCAGCATTATCATTAAGTGCACCCATATTTCATAACAGATGCATGTCTAAGTATTTCCATTGCTGAAATCCAGTTTACTTGCTGCACAGTCCTGTGGTGGGTAAAGTATTCTGCTGTGGAAAAATGTTTCTCGTGTGACACAAATTGCTTCAGCGTTTCAGCCATTAATCTGTAGTCTGGTTAAAGGGAGCTGAATAGGCCTTATTTGGTACATATGGTCTGATGTCTAACTGATAGGCGGCAGTGTAGATTGCGGCCTCTTATTTCGGAGGAGGGATCAGATACAGGTCTCGTATATTTTTGACCAAAAAAAAAAAAACACTTTCATCCATTTTCAAGAATTCCTTTTGTTAGGTAATTGAAGGCTCCACTTGGGCTTAAAAAATACATCTTTTGGCTTTATCAACGAACGAGAATGTGGGTACAGTACTGTTTAAGATAGTTTGATTGCTTGACACAATGGCTGTTCTTTATCCTGTACTCTGAATACTGATGACTGCATCAAAGCTTCAAAATGCTTCCTGATAAGAAGAGACTGTGGGCTCATAAAATTATATCTGGAAGGAACAGAACAGCATTCTACTTCTTTTTTTTTCTTCTTTCTTTTAATTTCACTCAAATCAAAATCATTGGTAGCACATATCACTAACATGTTTTTTTCCAATGTGACAAAAAAAAAATAAAAGTGTTTATTGTGTGGC